>NW_005364372.1:4342891-4387431 GCF_000412655.1 Myotis brandtii | reverse complement strand
GCCCTGCTCTGTGTGTGACAGGGGGCGGTGCCCCAACCCCCCAATTGGCCCTACCCTGAGCGTGACTGAGGGTGGCATCGCAACCTCCTGATCCGCCCTGCTCTGTGCATGACGGGGCGGCGCCCCAACTCCCCAATCGGCCCTGCTCTGAGCCTGACCAGGGGCTGCACTTAGGGATTGGGCCTGCCCTCTGCCACCCGGGAGCAGGCCTAAGCCAGCAAGTCGTTATCTCCCGAGGTGTCCCAGACTGGGAGAGGGCACAGGCCGGGCTGAGGGACCCCCCTCCCCCCGCCCCCGAGTGCACAAATTTTTGTGCACCGGGCCTCTAGTACAATATAAAAGGTAAAGTGTGTATGTGTGTGTATGCACATGTGTGTGTACACATGTGCACACACCGTTGGGGGCAGAGGGAGGGCTGTGGAGAGAGGAAGTACCAGAGGGAGGAAGGAGAACAGACATTAGGAGGAGGGCGGGAGGAAGGGAGAGGGGGAAAGAAGAAAATGGGAGAGAAAGGGAGAGCAGAGATCAGAAGAGACCCAGAGAGATAAAGCATGCAATGAAAAATAATAAAAGAAAGAGGAGGAGGAGAAAGAGAGAATGCATAAGAAGGGGAACGGGACTGGAAAGAAAGAGTTAAAGAGAAATGGAGGGGATGGAAATGAGTTTGTGCAGGGGTGTGTGAATGTGTGTGTACCCAGGGGCAGACGTGGGCGGGCTTCCACACTCACCTCCACCTAACCCATTCCTTTTGCTCCCTCACCAACTCCCTGTCCCATCCTCAGGCTGGCACAGGGCAGGTGAACAGCATGCTTATCCACTCTATTGAAACCACCCAGAGCTGGCAGACTATTTCCTTATAATCCATTATCATTTTATGGGACCACCATGGTATATGTGGTTAGTCATTGACTAAATGTCTTTATGTGGTACGTGACCATACTCTCTTAGGTTTTTTTGTACTTAATTGCTGAAGTTAAGCAGGGACACTTTAAGGATTTCCTGCATGCATTATGGCTTTATTTTCAAAAAATAAAATGATAAAACTAGATGATGATTATTCTTTATGATTAATTTTGACATACTGATTTTGCTGTTTATTAGCACAATTTGGCAAAAAAAAGAAAAGATTTCAAATTAATAAGCAGGTTGGCTCTAGCAAAGATATAAACATATCCTCTAATGTAGTCCCCTTATGAAGGCAGTATTTTTAAACCAACAAAGACCATTTAAACATAAATTATACTAAATACTGTCTGTTGCTTTACTCTTTTCTTTTTAAAATAAAACCAAACAGTCCTGTTTGGGTAACTCAATTGGTTAGTGTTGGCCAACTGAGTTAGGGTTCACTCTCTAGTCAGGGCACATACAAGAAGCAATCAATGAATGCATATATGAGTGGAAAAACAAATTAATTATCTTTCTCTCTTTCTCCTCTTCCTCCTATTCTTCCTCCACCCATCCTCCTTCCCTCCTCTCTCTCTCTTTGTGCTTAAATTTACACTTTATATTTCATCAATAGTATTTTCCCACTTGTGATACCTGTTTTCTTTCCAAAGAGTTAAAAATAAAGTAGCAGTGTAATGATCTCTTACCATATCCATATATCATTTGATAAAAATTGATTTACTTATTTCAGAAATTTAAACCTGTTGTCAGGTTTAATAAAATCTTTTAGAAAGACCAATTTTATCCAACTATGGTCATCAATCATCTAATTTAAAGACAAATATTATTTATTAACCAAAAGCTTTCATATGTAAAATATCAACACATTAATTTTCATCAACGTAACATGAAATCCAATGACTCATCTTAAAAGCAGATTCTCATTTTGTAGGATTCTAGTCAGGTGGAACTGTTAAAATGTGTGAATTGATTTCGATATGCCAGGTTTCGAGCAGTTTTCTTATTTGGCTCACCTCTTCTTCCCATGCTATATCTGGGGACAAAATAGAAAGATGACTTTTTGATCTCAGAAAGGTCCTAGGACAGAGGCCCTGGTGACTTATAGAGAAAGAATTGGGTGCGTTTGACATAGTGGTATACTCTTCCTCATCCTCCTGAGAGCACTCATGAGATGATCTCTGAACAAGAATGCAGCAGTGGAAAGATTCAATTATAATTTCCCAAGAAGGTCCCTGAACAAGGCTGTGAAGCCAAAGCCTTTGTTATATAAGTCCTCCTCTAAATAAGCTCTATGTGTTGAGCATGTGTGAAAGTCACAACACCTGTGGCTAGGGAGCAGGCTGCAAGAGAAGATGCTGATCTCAGGAGCTTTACCTACACCAATTTAGAGAGAAGCACTTTGGCATTTTCTGGACACTGTTGTCTTCAAGGTTTTATTGAAATATGCAACCATTGTAACATTTTGACTTTTAATACTTGGATCGGGTTCTGTGTTTTTAAAATCATCTATAAATTATGCAGAAAGAAATTTGTTCTGACAAGCGTAGGAACATGATTCATTCAGAGCCAGGCAGAAAAATATTAGCTAGTATAAAAGGCCAGATCCATAATAAATTAAGTTCTATGTCATTTACTAAAATTCCTATTGAGGATACATCAGTGTCTTGCTTTATATAAAAATGGAACTTTTGTCAGGGTCTACTTTAGGGGACTGTGTAGAGAGATTTGCATATGTCCAGGAAAGACCTGCGAAGGTCCTAATCTCTCACCTCTGCCAGACATTGAGCCTTTGCACAGCAGGAAGTGAGAGATAAGGTAGAGTTACAAACTCCCCACCAGAGTATTGACTCCATCCCCAAACATGCATACATGAGCCTCTTGGCAAAAGCTGGGACACATAGTAGTCCAGAGAATTTAAGGAAATCTTGGTCTAATCATTAGCTGATCACAAAAATCTAACTCAGCAGTGACTTTGTGGCCACACATGAAAAAATACAAACTTTAGAGAATTCAGAAAAGTCACTAAGCAAAAGCAGCAGCAACAACAATGACAATAACCACAATAAATAGACAAAACTACAAACCCTGGAGATGAGAGAGAAATCTGATTTCCAGAGTTGCCACATTACATTATTTAACATGTCTAGGTTTCAACAAAAAAGTGCAAGATATGAAAAATGGAAAGATTGGCCCATAAATAGGAAAAAAAAAGGCAATATAAACTGTCCCTGAGAAAGCCCAGGCTTTGAACTTACCAGAGAAAGAAATTAAATCACCTGTTATAAATATGTTCAAAAATTAAGGAAACCATGTCTAAAACACTAAAGGAAAGCATGAGAACAATTTTTCACCAAGTATACAATATCAGGAAAAAGTTTGACATTATATAAAAAAAAGAACCTGGAGTTTAAAAGCATAACTGAATTGAAAAATTTACTAGAGGAGCTTAACAACAGTTTGAGCTGGCACAGAAAAAAATTAGTGAACCTGAAGATAAATTGAGATTATTCAGTTTCAGGAACAGAGAGATTAAAGAATGAGGAAAGCCCTGGCTAGTGTGGATCAGTTGGTTGCATATTGTCCCATGCACCAAAAGTTCACCAGTTTGAATCCTGATCAGGGTACATTCCTGGGTTGAGAGTTTGCTCCCCAGTAAGGGTGCATATAGGAGGCAACTAATCATTGTTTCTCTCTCCTCTCCCTTCCTCTGTCTCTGAAATCAATAAAAATATATATTTTTTAAAAATGAGGAAAAATGAAGAGTCTCAGAGACCTATGGGACCCCATCAAGTATACCAACATGTTCATATTGGGAGTCCCAAAAGGACAGTAGGGAAACGATGGAGCAGAAATTACATTTCAGGAAATAATGGCTGAACACTATCCAAATTTGATGATAAACATTTATCTACATGTCCAAAAAGCTAAAAAAAATTCTCATAGTCAGATGCAAAGAGAATCACACCTAGATACCTCATGTTAAACTGATGAAACAAAAAACAGTGGGAGAATTCTGAAAGCAATAAAAGAGAAATGACTCATCATATCAAAGGATCCTCAATAAGTTTGATAGCTGATGTATTTTCAGAAACCTTGGAGACCAGAAGGCAGTGGGAAACATTTTCAAAGTGCTAAAAGACTATCAACCAAAAATTTTATATCTAGAAAATTTTATGTCCTTCAAAATAAGAGGAAAATTAAAATATTCCAAGATAAAGAAAAGCCAAATTTGTCACTAGCATACCTGCCTGCCCTATAAGAAAGACTAAAGGAATTCCTTCAGGCTGAAATGAAAGCATATTAAGCCTACAATTCAAATCCACATGAAAAAATAAAAAACATTGACAAATGTAGCCACATAAATAAATATAAAAAACAGTATAAATTTATTTTTTAACTCATTTTTTCTCCTAGTTGAAAAGACAACTGTATAAAGTAATAACTATAAAATTATGTTAATGGTATTAGATTATATAAAAAACTAATTTGTATTACAATAATAATATAAGGGAGCAGATAGGGGACAAAGCTATATAGTAGCAAAAGTTTTGTATACTATTGAAATTAAGTTAGTATTAATCTGAACTAGATGTTGTAAATTAAGACAATTTTAGTCCACAGGGTTTAAAAAGCAAAATATATATGCAAAGAAATGATGAATGAAAATGTTGCACTATAAAATATATATCTAACACAAAAGAAAGTGGTAATGAAAGAGTAGAGGAACAAAGGAGACATGACATGGAAAACAAATAATAAAATGACAATAATCCTATTTTATCAATAATTTGCTTAATATAAATGGAATAAATAATCTAATCAAAAGGCATATATATTGGCAAGATGGATAAGAAACATCATCTATCTATATGATGTATTAAAAAAAACCACATGTTAGATTCAAAAACACAAATAGGTTAAATGTAAAATGATGGAAAAGTTATACAATGCAAATAGAAAAAGAGACCTCAAGTGGGCAATACCAATGCCAGACAGAATAGACTTTAAGGCAAAAATTGTTCCTAGAAGCAAAAAAAGTACTTTTATAATGATAAAAGGATCAATCCATGAAGACATGGTAATTATAAACATTTATGTACCTAGTAATAGAGTTCCAAAGTATATGAAACAAAAACAGACTGAATTAAAGGGAGAAAGAAATACTCAACTATAATAGTTGGCAACCACCCCACCTTTCCTAATGGATAGGAAAACTAAACAGAAAATCTATAAGAACATGGAAGACTTTGGTAACACCATAGTCAACTAGGCCTAGCAAAAACCTATAAAACACTCCACCCGACAGCAACATAATACACATTATTTTCAATTGCACAGACAATTCTCTAGGACTAGTCTCTAGGATAGGATATGCATAAAACAAGTCCAATACATTTAAAATAATTGAAATGCAAAGTATATTCTCTAGGCACACTAGAAGGAAATCTATATATATAAAAGGCCAGTATGCTAAGTGTCCTTCCCTCCTTTCGCATAATGATGTCACATAGCAACGCCCAGCTTCTTCAGCCTGGGAACACAACTTGCTTTATAGCCAGGTGGAAACACTTTACACTGTAACTAAATGTCTGTGAAATGTTTTCCCCTGCTTTATCTAATATGATCCTCACAGAAGTCCTGGATTAGGTAGATAGGAGATTCAGTGGAATCTTTTTTTTTTTCATTAGTCGGAAAATGGAGATTTAGAAAGTTTAGAAACTTGACCCAACTGAAAAGAAGTAACCATTACAAACTTTTGAACAATAATAGATACAGAGGCAGAGCTGCCTCAAACTGATTGTCAAACTGCAGCGGGGAAGGCCAGGGAGGGTTGGGGGGCAGGAGGGAGGGGGGTAAGAGATCAACCGAAGGACTTGTATGCATGCATATAAGCATAACTAATGGACATATGTAATACCCTTTGTAATACTTTTAGCAATAAAAAAAAAAAAGAAATGGTGGACCTTGAATATGACTTCAGGTTTTCTCACTGCGCAAAATATAGTCAAACACTGCTGCAGTTAAATATTTTACCCTTTGTTCTGCCTGCATGCTCTACAATAATAATCAGCTTTGTGTTGATATTTACTGCTGTGTTGCTGACAATTACCTGAAAGAGAAGTTGGGGTGCTTCACTGGGCTGGAAAAAGTTTAGCTAAATCAGAAAGCAGGTCTAATTAAGCAAGTTTGTTCTCTATCTATAGAAGGCTAAGTTGACTCGTGCATGAGTGATACATATAAAGCTCTCGCGCCAATCGCATGCATGTATTTTGATCTGTCATTGTTGATCTTGAATTTGGTTGACACTTCTATAATAGAGAAAGGGTGAATAGCGATATTAAAATATTTCTTCTAATTAATTTCCTTTCAGTGTGCACAAATTCCTGCACCGGGCCACTAGTTTTTTTACAAAGAAGGAAATTTGGTAAATTTACAAGTACTTGGGAATTAAACAACACACTGCTAAATAGCCATTGGGTCAAAGAAGAACAAAACCGGGTAAACATCCATATATAAATTAATTAATTAATTTAAAGATATTGTAGATACATCATAGTTTTAAAAAAATTATTGTGCTATTGTACTAGCAAAGTACTTTCTTTACAGCCATGGTAAATTTAGGTATGGGAGATTTTAGCTTGCTAAAAATGACTGTACTTATACTCATTATGTAAGAGGGACATGGATGTAGAGGCCAGGAATTCATTTTGAAGGATTAACACATTTCTATTTTAGGAAGGATGATCCATGTTAAGACAGTCTTACCCATGTATGCTTGCTATATGACTTAGTTCTTATGGGGAAGAATAATTTACTGTCTTATTGACAACTCAAAACTCTTGATACTTATTCAGACTTCAGCAGAATTTCGGCAGAATTTAAATTGTAAGATAAAGCTGTTTATATAAGTGGATTTAAAAATTTAACTACATATCTTTTTAAAAATCTTGTCTGCATTTAATGGTGTTAGATAGGCCACATCTTTTTCATTTACTTTGTGCTGTCTACTTGCATGCCATTAAGGGAAAAATGTAGTTATTCCAGGGATATTTAAACATTGTGCCCAGAAGTGTCTATGTATGTCCATCATGATGCATTGTTAAGCTCAGAGCATGTATGTTTAAGAGTCTTGATGCTTATGAAAAACAGCAAGGACTTTTATTAATAGTGAGCTTGATTTAATTTCAGTCTGTGTGATGTGGTGAGGATAAGAAGATCCTACAAGTATAAAAAAGAATACTTGCTCTTCTTTCAAAACAAGGAGGAATCAATATTGGGTGTTTCAATATTGATTGAATGAGGTGTAACCTTCAATTATAATAAACTCCATGATTGTTGAACTAGGAGACCAAAGCAAAAATCATGGTACACACAAAAATGTTGTTGGAAATAATATCTTATGAGCTATTTCTCACACTGTTTTCTTTAACAAAATTTTAAGTTTGGAGAACGGACATTATGCTTTTTATCTGTTTGTTTGTTTAATCTTTATTGTTGAAAGTATTGCATAGGTCCCCTTTTTCCCCCTTTAACTTCTTCCAGCCCTCTCCCGTTCACCCCCCTCCCAGGCCTTCCCCACGGTATTGTCTGTGTCCACAGGTTATGCATATATTGGTCGATCTCTTTCCACCTACCCTCCCCTGCCTTCCCTCTGCGGACATTATGTTTTAAAAAAACCAAAGGACCCACTAAGGAAGAATAGTGTGTCAGTTCACAAATAGTTTTGTGCTCTGCTGTGTGTGTGGTTGGTAAACACCCAGAAACTGGAGTTATGCCAGCACAAGAGTCTGTGCACATTTATTTAATCTGAGAGCTTATGTCTCCTGTGATAGCCAGTGTATTCCTATAAAGGGCTTTTCTGTAACTTATTTCCTCAACTAGAAGTGTTGGCTGCTTCTGGTTCTGTCTTTACTATGGCTTCATACATGGTAGACAATAGAGATTAGGTGGATATATAAATACTATGAAAATATCAACCAAAATCCTTGAAGCCATTTTATCGTGTATACTAGTCTTCTGCTTAGTATTTCGTAAAATGCTGATTCATTTTAATTGATGTCGGTGCTATTCACAGAACTTGGAGTAATTTAAAATGTACATTTCTGGATCAATTAATATGTTCATGAGAACTGGATATTTAATCGAGCTATTAAAAACATCAAACCTATAAGATTATTCAGAAATTAAAAGAGAACAGCAGAAAATATTTTAAAAGTTTCTCCCCAAATATCAATTATGTTGTATACCTCAGTTATTTTCAAAAACTTGTTATTGATTTCCGTGTTTTGTTGATAAACATACAGTTGATATATAAATTGCTTGAGCTGATACTCTCTTTGATAACTGTGTCCTTTTTTCATATACAACTACAGTATTCTACACATTGAACTTTCTCCATAAAATTTAGTTGAATAGCTTGAATTTTTATCCCTCCTTTTTTATGAATATTTGTTACATAAACTGAATTTCCAAGTGAGTTGAAGAATTTTCCAGTGTTAGAGAGGTTGCCATAACCAAAGTTAGAAGAAAATTGTTTCTGAAAATTCTTTCTTAGGCTCCTCAATTTTCAAATGTGGTTGATTTTAATTAAAGTTTAAAGAGGAAAAGAAACCATTGGAAGGATATTGGAACTAAATAATTCACTTCTGGTGAATAGGGAGTTTGCAGTTTGAGTTAATGGCGTTCATTACACTGATGAAAAGTAGTGAGCCATTTTGCCCTGTTTATTTTCCAAACCTGTGTTTCCAGCAATGGGGGGTGGTTGGTATTGGATGTTTTATGTGATGAGGTATTTACTGGTGGGATGCGCTGACTTCACACTTAAGTCGATAACCACTTGGAAGGAACTGAGACAAAAGAACAACTTCTTTGTTGGAGCTGGACCATTTATTCCAGGTTGAGACTGAGAAAACAATTGAGTAGTTTTTATGGCCACCAGCTGTGCTATGGTTATTTGAACAAATGGAAGACTAAAGGAATTGTACAATCTCATTACATACAGCATTACACAAAATCAGGATGTTTGGGCCTAATAAATAATGCATTTGTAGTTGAAGAACTTACAATTACTTAGATTTTTTTATTGCTGTGATGAGTTTGCTACCCTTTGAAGGCTCATGTAAGTCTATCAGAATGGAGTTTTCTATACTGCTGCAGGGTTTGTAGCAAATTAATGAGTATGTGTCCTACAAATGTGTGTGTGTGTGTGTGTGTATATATATATATATATATATACACACACACACACACACATATACATATATATACTATATTTGCTATATATAGTATATATGGAATATATGGAATATATATAAATATATTCCAAAATAAACAGCATGAAAAATAAAGCAAGCTGTCTACACTGAAATATTACATTTCCTCATCAAGGAATTCCAGTGATTAATATCATTTGGCTACTCCAGGGCTTTGGAAAAAATGAGAAGTGAGTGTTTAAAATGTTTTAAGAGGTAATTTTCCAAGCAATTGAGCAGGTAGTTAAAAATACCTTGTTTTCGTTTCCTTGCCTGAGAAAATCCTGAAGTCTGAAGGTTTAAAGAGAGCAGAAGTGACACTGGAGAGAGGCTGAAGCGTGGGCCCCTGTGTCAGCCCCACACTTGACAGTCTCCAGAGCTCATTCAGCAGCACATGAGTCCTTGTGTTTGAAAAATGAGTATGGGACCCGGGCCATTCTGTTGACCTGAATATGTAGTTTCATGGAGATTATTGGTGTGCTTGTTGTTGTTTTTAATAATTTATTATCATTAGAGAGAGATGATCTCTCGAATTTCATAGAGTTGGTCAGACCACACGCAGGGTTCCTTAGCCCCCTTTTACTTTTGACCTTTGCGGCTGGAAAATTCTTTGTTGTGGGGCTTGTCCTCTGCATTGTAGGATGTGTAGCAGCATCTCTGGCCTCTTCCCACTAAGGACCAGTAGGAGCCTCCCCCACATTGTGACAACCGGAAATGTCTCCAGACATTGCCAGATGTTCCCTGCGGGGCTAAATCATTTCAGTTGTGAACCACTGTGATAGACAGCGAGTGCCTGGCAATGGATATCGGTTTTCGTTCATCCCTGGATCTTCAGTGCTTATCGAAGGGCCTGGCACAGAGTTGGGCCTCAATAAAATGTTGGCATAAATTTTTAAAAAGATGATTTAGAGAAGAAGGGTGATTTATTTTACTATCACCTTTTCTGCCATTGACTTCCCATATTATTAGTAGAAAGGCATAGAATGGAAAGCCTCAATACTGCATTATTTATAAAGAGCAAAAAAAAAATCAGAAAAAAATATTTGAGTGCCTACTCATGGAGAAAAAAGCTAAGTTTATATGAGGCATTGCTTCTGTGGGATATTACGCATTTGTAAAATAGGTCATCTGCCAAATCTTTTGAATGATAGTGCTTTTGTAAAAAGTAGATTATAAACATAAAGGATGAATTGTTTTTTAATGTATGTATTAAAAGAAGAACAAGAGGAAAAATACTAAATGATTAGTCAGAGTTGCTTCTGGCATTATGATTAGATTTTACGTGTTCCTCTAAATCATTATTGACCAGATGCTTACTTTTCTTTGGTGTTTAGAAAAGCCAAATAAAATGAATAGAAAACCAGCTAAGTCTGCATGGATTTTATATCATTATTTGAAATGGCATCTTTGTTCATTCTTTTAATGAAAAGACAAAGATAAATTACTTACTATTCCTGAAATTAAGTTACCCCAATTTTCCTATAATTATATTATTTGATTTTTGTTGTAACATTGTTACCTGGCAAGAACAAATGTAGCATTAAAATTGATTTGGTATGCTAAACATAACCTGGAAAGAATACTCAGTTTCTTTAATAGCTCTTATGTGGAAATTCTTTAAAATGTAGAAGAAATGATTTCTACAAAGTTTGTCTGAGTTGCAAACATCCCTGTCTAATTTTGGTTATCTCTTACCATTATTGCATGTCATTATCTTATAGTAAGATCTTTTTGTAGAAACTGTTATTAGGGGAGGAAACATGGATGCTGTAAGTGTATAGTGTGTGATATTAAAAGAATTACACATTTTCAGTTATTAGAGAGACTCACATATGTGTCTTAGTTTTACATGTATACTCTATGTACATATGTGAATCATGAAGTGAGATTGTATAGGAACTATTTGTGAACTAATCCCAGCTCTCTTGCCTAAGTACATTTTAGGCACACACATCCATTCTTAGAAAGATCCACATCTTAGAACGTTAGGAATCCCAGTTCTGCCTCTCCTCATCATGTTGGGCCTGAAAGTCCATGCACTTCAGGCTTCCATATGTTTGAGTAAGAAGTCAAATATCAAATACTTCGCACTAGTTTCCTGGTTGCTCCTCTTGGTCCAGCTACATAGACCAACTTTGGAACCTGGAAATGCTGTGATCTCACATTTCATGCACCCCATGCCTTCCCCTTAGCCCGAACTCATTTTCTCCCCAATTCTCAAGTTTCCGTCAAACCTTAGTGTGAACAGCACTTCTTCAGGGTGGGCACCTAAGATCCCCGACTGCACTCACAGCACCTGTACTTTCCTTGGCACGCACTTTAGCGCAGAATGGTAAGCTTCTCTGAGGGCAGAAACACGTGCATTCCATTCACTGCTGTATCTCTAGTATCTAACAATGAGCCCAATGCAAAGATAGGAGCTAACAAATGTTTGATGAATCAATGCATGCCTGGATGAAGGAAAAAGTCCCAACTTCTTTGGGAGGAAAGAGTCAGATATATCAGAAACAGTTCTCAAAGAAGGCAGAGTAATGCTACATTTGCTGAAAAATATTAGGGTATCAAAGCTCAGTTTTCCCTTTACTACCAAAAGTTGTAATTTGTATTTTGTGGAATTTTGGAAATGTGAATTTTAGGGACACAATAGATTGTTACAGAATAGCTATATTCCAAATATATATATTTTTTTATTTGTAGGATGAGTGCTGCCTATACTAATACTTCGTAGTTTTCACATTTGGATCAAAGATTTCCAGTTTAAATAAAATTTATTTTTGCATCTTAGTGTTGTAATGGTGCTTTTCTCATCTGGAAAGTAACAACCCTTTCAGTCTCCTAATTGTATTTTAACATTGTAAACAAGTTAATTCTTTCTTGATGGAGACATAGTTAAGATTTACACACACACACACTCACACACGTGTGTATGTAATAGTAGTAGTAAAACCCCTCCTAGGAGTCAGTGGTATGTAGAGATACTTTTCTTTCTATACTAAATAAATATAGACCCTTTAATAAGAGATTTTTTAAAAAATTGGTTAAATTTTTTTCTAATTTGGTTTTCTCTTTCTCTTCTTGATGTATGAAAAGCAAACTTCTCAACATTTTTCCCCTCCTTACACAGTTTATTTTGAAATTGGCCTGTAAAATTTTGCCTGAATTTTTCTCATGTATTAACCTTATCTCAATTGATATTAAAATGAAATAATGCCTAATAGTATGTCTATAGTTTAACATAACTACATAATTTTATTTCTCACTTAAATATCACAACATTTTATAAGAAGGGAGTTAATTTGACATTTCTCTACTCATAACCACGATGCATATAAGGAGCACGAAATATATGATGATATTGGATAGAAGGATCAGGAAGATATATTTCCATAGGTAGAAATATAATCTAGGACATCTGTAACATTAACCACAAAAATAAAAGTAACCTTGGAATAAATCTAATAAAAGATACACAATGTCTTCATACAAATATAACCTTTAATGAAAGTCATTTGAAAAGACTTAAGTAAATGGAAAAAATGCTATTCTCAAGGATCAGAACACCCAATGTTTTTAAATTAATTCTCCCCAAAGTGAGCTGTGGATTCAATGAAATTCTAATCAAGACTCTAACGGGTTTTTAAATGGAATTTCACAAGCAAATGTTGAAGTATATTTGGAAAAGGAAAGAAAACACAATGTTAAATTAAAAAATAACAAAGTGGGAAGAATGTCATTATACCATACCTAGACATCATAGAAAAAAAATCTAATTAAATGAAATTTAAATGGTGTCTAAACAGCTAAAACGTAATGGGGAAATAAATACAAATTAAAACTGCAATGCCATATCATTTCATACACCCATCAGACTGACAAAATGTAAAGTTCAACAATACCAAGTGTTGGTGAGGATATGGAGCAGTTGGAAAGTTCATAATACCCGGGACTGTGAATTAGTACCACTTAGGAGTCACCTAATACAATTTATTCCTGTATGCATAGTCAACTTGTGTATCTTATAAATAAGAGCCCAGCAATTCCACTGGAAGATATAATCTCATAGAGATACGCTCTCATGTGTACACAAGAAGACTTGTAAAGGAATGTTTATTGCCACATCTAATATATAAAAGGCTAAGTGACCATCTGACCGTCTGATCGGCTGGTAGATATGATGTACACTGACCACCAGGGGGCAGACACTCAACGCAGGAGCTGCCAAACTGCAGTGACTTGGAGGTTGCGGTTCTCCGGTGACGCAACCGGAACCAGAGAGGAGGGAGTCAGGCTCCTCACAGGGCTGCATGATTCCACCTTCGACTGTGGGTTGTGCTGTTGCTGGGGCACTGTCGCCCGGAATCTGGTTTACTGCTGAGCTGTTGTGACTGCGGCAGCGGCCAGGGAGGGACCACAGGAGGTTGGCTCCAGGGCGTGTCAGGCCCATCCAGCCCAGTCCTGCCCTGCCCCGCTGGCCACCTTCTAATTAATTTCCTTTCAATGTGCACGAATCCATGCACCAGGCCATTAGTTGTTTATAATACTGAAAAACTGGAATCAAACTAAATATCCGGCAATAGAAAAATGGATAATTTGAGGTATATTCATGAATGGAATATTATGTGGCTTTGATAATGAATGAACGAAGCATATATAGACATAGACATAGATATATGAAATTGTGGAGAAATCTCAAAAATATGTTTGCACAAACTATATATAATTTAAGGTTACATACATAGGAAATAAAATCAAAGACATGCTTAAGAGTGATAAGCAACCCTAACCGGTTTGGCTCAGTGGATAGAGCGTCGGCCTGCGGACTCAAGGGTCCCAGGTTTGATTCCGGTCAAGGGCATGTACCTTGGTTGCGGGCACATACCCAGTAGGGAATGTGCAGGAGGCAGCTGATCAATGTTTCTCTTTCATCTGCCGGAAGCCAGTCCATCCTTGCTGCTTGACACAGTCGCTGCAGGGAAGAAATATCTGCACAGCTTATGTTTCAAGGGACCTGGCGTATATGGCATATGTTTGCTCCCGCTCTTAGCGCTATGTGTTTTAAACAGGATCACCTCCCCAAGAAAGGTTGTTTCCCCAGGTTAGGGATTAACAGGACTAAGGAAGAGAATAAATCAGTAAATCCCCCTAGTGTTACAGAAATACCATGTACTACCTATGAAGAACTTGGACTAAGACTGTTGACAATAAATTCGGGACTTGTTGGGCCCACATCCCCAGGGGTCTGCCCACCAGGGAAAGCACCAAAGCCTATACCCCTGGAGATCCACCAACACAGGGCAGTCCCAGGGAAGGCAAGCAGTGAGGCTGGGAGGACATAACCTTTACCTGGTAGGATAATCTCCTTCAGTCACTTCCTTGTAGCTTATCAGTAGAGCAGTGACCTTGGAATAGCCCTTATAATGGAACACAGAGATTAACCTAGACAGGATTAAACTCAACAGAACTAGATTAACAAACGCCCTAACGTTTGGAATAGAATGGATAGGATTAAAATCAACTAGTATAAATACAGATGTAACAGGACAATAAAGACCGAACCTGGCTGGAGAACCTGGCTAGGCTGCCGATCATCTGAGGGCTGTCTCCATGTCATTCCTTCTTCGCTGACTCCGTCCAAACCTTTGGGAACCCCTGGACCTGCTAGGGTTGGTCCCCAACATTCATTGATGTTTCTAACTCTCTATCCCTCTCCTCTCCTCTCTGTAAAAAATCAATAAAATATATATTTTTTAAAATGAGTGATAAGCACTACATTCTTTATGAAACTAGAAATGGAATTAATAATAGGTTAGGCGTGTATATTGAATAGAGAGCTCATATCAAAGGAGGATAAAGCAAGGAAAAGCTCACCTAAGAGCAGGTGTGGATCTTGGCACAGTATTTCCTCTAGCAATACATTTTAAATTCTTATATGGAACCTAGCAAAACACAAAATCCTCTCCTATTCTACAAATATTCTTTAGAATTTATTGGGTAATACATTCAGCAGGTATCAGCTTCTTGATATTATTTTAACATGTCTTTCTGTAATTGTTTTTTAAGTGAGGCTTTTGAGTTTTCAGGAATGTTCTGAGTTGTGATTAATCACTGTACATGCATTTTGAATGGGGACATCTGTCTCCCAGCATACTGTGTCTCCCGACATGCCATTCCTCAACCTGACAGAGCACCTCTAGAGGGCATGGGCGTTAATAGGAAAGAACATGTGATTTTTTTCTTCCATAGGAAGGGGCTGGTGTTACATTTCATAATGAAATAATGAATAGTTGGATTGACAGCTTATCCAATTTCCTTTTATTCATGATCCACATATAAAACTAGAAATAATGCTTATTCATTTTAGCCTATATAATATTCACTACAAAAAATTTTAATACAAGAACATTGACTAAATAAGTTTGTTTGTAATCATAGTGGACAGTGACAAAAATGGCTTCTCTTTTTCTCCTAAATTTTTCTTTTTGTACCCTTATCACTTTTATTCTATACCCTAAATTTCTTTTCGCATTTATTATATGAGCAAACAACATTTTAAAACATGGGGGAACATGGTAATTTTTGAAACATGTTGTCGTTTTCATTATTTATTTTAAATTCATTTTGATACTATTACCACCAGTCATTCAGTTATCACAGCACAATTCTTTTTTTTTCCTTTTTTTATTGACTTCAGAGAGGAAGGGAGAGGGAGAGAATATAGAAACATCAGTGATGAGAGAGAATCATTGATCAGCTGCCTCCTGCACACCCCACACTGGGGATCGAGCCCACAATCTGGGCATGTGCCCTGACCGGGAATCGAACCGTGACCTCCTGGTTCATAGTTCGAAGCTCAACCACTGAGCCACGCCGGCTGGGCCACAGCACAATTCTTAAAAACGAAAATGGAGGTGCAAGGATAAATGCATGAATCTTCTAGAGGATGCCCAGGTTTCGTGTGAGAACTGAGTAAAACACCTTTGTAATGACAAGATATAAACACACAGGCAGGAGTAAGAATGATGGCCTATGATGTTAAAGAAGCAGTGGCAAGCTCTGCTTGAGTGGAGGACAGTGAGCAAGCTGACAGAGAATACAGTTGATTCCAGCCTAAAAAAGTGAATGTGACTGTGCCAGCAAGAAAAGAGGGGAGACGGGGCAGGCTGGGGGACACGGTGCTGATGGGTGGGGGACCACAAAGTCTTGGCCACTTTAGTGCAAAACTAGAAGTTTCTTATACACGGAGTAGAAGGCGTTTGGGGAAAACGACAGATGAAACTGGAAAAGTGGAATTTCCATTTATCCATAGAATGTATAGTCCATTTCTTCTGATAGCTTCTGCCTGTCTCTAATATCTTGTCTTGTACTACCCCGACCTCCAACATTTCTCGGTCATTTGAGAAGACTCCCTGGATAGTTATTTTTCCTCCCTTATTTTCTCACTTTTCTAACACCTTCTGTCAACTGTCTTGGTTAACTTCCAAATATGGGAATTAATTTTAGTTACTGTGTTCAAAAGGTCTTATTGAAAAATCCTACCTTTGATCCAACTAGTTAGCCAACTTACTCATTGAAAGAAATGATTATAGTTATGGTTTAACATGTTTCCAGTTTAAATCAAACTGATTAATGCATCTCTTTGCTTAGTTAATCCACATGTTTCAGAGGGTACCTATTAAAATTTTAAATAATGTGTACCTTTATGCAACTAGTTAACAGTCTTTTTCCACCGCACTTACTTCATCCTACAATCAGGAAGGAATGCAATCTTAAACTTTTCTTGTGTGGAAATCTCTTATCCTTTGAAGCATTTGAATTGTTACTTAACTAGCTCTTTCCCATTTCTGGATGTTTTGGTAAATTTTCAGAACATTTAGAAATCATATGACACTTCTTTCAGTTGTAGGAAATTACCTTTTTATTTCAGAACTCTATGATCTGTGAAATGGGTTTTCATTTACTTTAAAACACTTCAAGAGATTCGTTTCATGTCTAGAATGTTTGCTCTGAACAGTTCAAAGGTAACTTTTGTTTGTTCACATTTAGCAATGATATTTTTAAAAGCTTTGAATGGACTGCTTTATTAAAATCATGGAAGAACTTAGTAGAGGAAGAACTCCCAGGGAAGAGGGTAAATAATATAAATAGCTCTGCTGACAGTGCAACAAAGTTCTCTATTGTGCTGTTGCCACAGCAGCACCAATAATTCAAAACAAGGAAATGGAGTCTCATGTTTAATATAATACAGACTTTCCCCTAGAACTTCTGTGGTCTAGGGTTTTTTTGGGATAGTATGTTTATCTACATATGTCTAAATTTAGATATGCCTTTTATGTAGCATGGTTAAAGAGAAGTACTTAAAATTCTATACGATGCAGTTATTTCTTAAGCATTTTTTTTGTTTGTTTTAAATTGAATTGAAACCATCAGGAATTTTTCTGCTAAAGTAATGCCTCAGGATATTGTGAACATGTGCATATATGGAGAGACATAATTTTTTATGCATTTCACATTCCATTTTAAAAGGTCACTTTGAAAGAGGTATGAAGAGGTGTTTGGTAACTTGAGAAAGAAAAATGATTTTTTTTTCTATTGAACTTTTAACCTCATAACAAGAGCTGCCTTTTCTATGGAAGGAGGTATTCTATTCTGATAGTTCATATCTGAAAACTCAAAAATCTAGATGTAGATGTTGGGGAATTTTTAAGTAAACTTTATGTCATTTTAGAAATAAATTTGAAAGATATTGAAGTTCAATTTCAGGCATGTATAAGATTTAAGTCCCTATATAATAAAGCACAACTAAACCACTGCAAAAAGAAAGAAATTTCAATGCACAAAGTTTATTTTAAAGACATTTTTGAATGTAGCAACTTGCTTTTAATTAAACATACTTGACCCAATGCAATCTGGTTGGGAACCTACTTTAAACTATACTTTTTTTGGTCCCTATCTATGTTAGCTACTTCATCTCGCTGCCTGCCTATTTGGCTTTCAAACCACTAATTTTACCCTTGTTTTTACTAAAAAGTAAACATGTAGGCAATCCTGATTATTATGGTATAAGAACAAATGAAATGATTAGGGAAATTTTCCTGTTCTGATCTTTTCTACTCCGTGATATCATGATGAGCATGAAGCAAAAAATTGGTCAAATATATACTCAGTATGTATGTTTACATTTTATCTATTTCATAAGGACAGATATTGTCTAGAAAATAGTTTTCTCAAAGGCTTAATTCACATACTATGTGTAAATTGGCCAAATATTTTTACATGAAATTTTTATTAAGGAATTATGACTACATTTTTCACTTATATCCTCTGTCTAATGTTTAAAGGGTAATTCTGAGTCTTGAAAGGAGAATTCTCAGAGGTTTAGGAAAATAATTTTGCATTACCATAAAAATGACTGAAAGATTATAAAGGAAATAGAAAGGAAATTTATTCATTCAGCAAATATTTGTTAAGAAACAACCTCTGTAGGGTATGTTTCTAGGCATTGGAGATAAAGTATTAAAAGAGACAGGATAGCCTCATGAAACTTACATGTAATAAATATTTAAAGAGGGGATAAGAGGGGATTGGGATAATACAATAACCTATTGAGGTTGTCTACTATTGTTATGATTCCTTCCATTAACCTACTCATTCAGGCAATATTTGCTATGAGCGCATCAAAATTTGTATTATGTATCCTAATCTCCATTTCTTCATTCAGCGTTATCATTTCCAGTTTCTTATAAAGATATAAAATTTTAAAAATTAAATGGATGTCACAAATCATTAGAAAACAGAGTTTTGACCTTTGTTTTACTTTGCTCTTTCCTTCCCAGTCATGATACTTTACTTGGGGAAGGTGTGTGTGAGGGAGACTGTGTCAGATTCAAGAACAGAGCTTTGTCTATGAGTTCAAAACAGGATCAGGTGAAGAGCTACTAAGTATATGTGTGCTGGAGGGTAATAAACTTTCTATATGCTGGCCGTGCTTTCAGTGGTATCAGTGAGCATAACTATTCGTTGCTTTCTATTAATAGCTTTTTCTCAAGAGAAGGAAATATTGGATGGCCAGTCTTACTCACTACTCAGACGTAGTATGCTTTGTGGAATACACTTTTAGACATACTCTAAGAGAGAGGGACTGACAAAGGCTTCTGTTACTTGCAGTCTTCAAATGATGAAAATTGAGGACCTGGTGAAGGATTTCAGGAAACCACTTAATTGACTCTCTTTTCAAGTAAAATGTATTTCAAAGGACAACAGCCTAGGATTGACTCCAGAGCTCCAGTGTAGATGAAAAATCCTTCTAGCTAATGCTCAATTACCTTAGCTTCTATTGCACCGTATTCTAAACACCTTCCTTTGTAACTGTCACCTTGTGCCGAAGTCTATATTTTTAGCCTTTGAGCCGAGCTCAAGCACTGTATTTAGACATCTGACTTGAAGACTAAAATTTGCTCAGTGAGCAGAACAAATGTTCAGAAAATAACATTTCAAGGTTAGAGTTAGTGTCCTGAATAAGATTCCTTTTCTTCTCTTTCTCCCTATTGAATATAACATAAATAATGTACCCTGACGGGCTTTTAAGATAAAAAAAGTCAGTGAATAACAGTGAACTTGGAGAGGGAAGCGGGAGTAATTAAAAATTGAAGGGGCTTCTGTTGAACAATTGTTTGCGTGAAACTAAGTACAAGTTTTATTCTCATTCAGGAGGAGTATAGATCTTAAAAGGATTTTTAAAAACATATAGTAAAGCTTTTAGAAAAAGGGCCAAAAATGAGCCTACAGCAACCTTAAGAAATATTGAAAGAAAACACACACACACACACACACACACACACACACACACACACAATGTCATAATATACCTCTCAGAATGGAGAGAAGACTCTTTCAATATTGTTTATGATTATAATAATTGTAGTTATCGATTTTTGACCATTTACAATATGCTAGTAATTGGGTGAAGGCCCTTTCTAGAATTGACCTTATTTAATGTTCACAGTACTCAATGAAGTGGACGTTGTCAGCCACATTTTACAAATGAGAAAATAAGGGTCAGGACATTTAATAGCGTCCCCAAGGCCTTATAGTTAGTGAGTGGCAGTATATTATGGATATTTCTCAGGAAAATCCCAAAATGATGCCCAAGACACCCTAGTGTTGAAAAATAAAAACATCTTGCTTCTTAGGGGAATAAGAGAGAGTTCTACATCATTATTCTTCTTCTTAAACTTTACCTCTCGGGCAGTCTATATATTGTCTGTCTATGAGGATTTTTTTTGGCTAATCCCTTCACCTTTTTCAATGAGCCCCTTACACCCTCTCCTCTGACAGCTGTCAGTCTGTTCTCTATCTATGTGTCTGTTGCTATTTTGTTAGTTTGTCTTGTTCATTATAGTCCGCGTATAAGTGAAATCATATGGTTTTTGTCTTTATCTGACTGGCTTATTTCCCTTAGCATAATATTCTCCAGGTCCATTCATGCTGCTGCAAAAGGTAGTCTTTTTGTGGCCAAGTAGTATTCCATTGTGTAAATGTGCCACAGCTTTTTTATCCACTCATCTCCTGATGGGCACTTGGGCTGCTTCCAAATCTTGGCTAATGTAAATAATGCTGCAATGAACACAGGGCTACGTATATTCTTTCCAATTAGTGTTTCAGTTTTCTTCACATATATAGGGGTGGTCAAAAGTAGGTTTATAGTTGTGAGTAACATTCTTTTGAGTTAATAAAGCTATTGTAGTTATCGTAACCTGCAAGTCTTTTTCTCTATGAACAACTGTAAGCCTACTAATGCCCACCCATGTATTTCCAGAAGTGGAATCGCTGGGTTATGAGGCAGTTCCGTTTTTAATTTTTTGAGGTAACTCCATATGCTTTCCACAGTGGCTGAACCAGTCTGCATTCTCACCAGCAGTGCACAAGAGTTCCCTTTTCTCTACATCGTTGCCAACACTTGCATGTTGATGTATTTGAAGATAGCTATTCTGACAGGTGTGAAGTGATATCTCATTGTGGTTTTACTTTGCATTTCTCTGATAATTAGTGATGGTGAGCATCTTTTCATATGTCTATTGGCCATGTGTATGTTCTCTTTGGAAAAATGTCTATTCGGGTCCTTTGTACATTTTTTAATAGGATTGATTTTTTTTTTTTGGTGTTGTTGTATAAGCTCTCAGCAATCTTGAAAAAGAAAAACAAAGTTGGATGAACCACACTACCTGATATAAAACTATACTATAAGGCCCTAGTAATCAAAACAGCATGGTACTGCCCTGGCCAGTATAGCTCAGTAGTTAGAGCATCAGCCTGAGCACCCAAGTGTCATGGGTTTGATTCCCAGTCAAGGGCATTTAGCTGGGCTGTAGATTTTATCTCCAACCCCAGTCAGGGCATGTGTAGGAGGCAACCAGTCGATTTGACCCTCTCACATCAAAGTCAGTCTCTCTCTCTCTCTCTCTCTCTCTCTCTCCCTCTCTCTCTCTCTTTCTCTCTCCCTTCTTGTCTGCCTTCCACTCTCCCTAAAAATTAATGAAAAAAATATTCTCAGATGAGGATTAGCAAAAAGAACACAAAAAACAAAAACAGCATGGTGCTGGCATAAAAACAGACATATAAGATCAATGGGACGTACTAGATAGCCCAGAAATAAATCCACTGCCCTTATGGTCAATTAATATTTGAAAATGGAGGCAAAAACATACAATGGGGTAAAGATAGTCTATTCAGTAAATGGTGTTAGGGAAATTGGACAGATATGTGCAAAAATGATACTAGACCACCTTCTTACACTATATACAAGAATAAATTCAAAATGGATCAAAGACTTAAATGTTAGAATTAAAACCATAAAAATACTAGAAGAAAACATATGCAGTAACATCTCAGACATCTCTCATAACATTTCTGATCTAACTCCTTGGACAACAGAAACAAAAGAAAAAATCAAATGGGATTATATCAAACAAACAAAAAAAAGGTTTTGCATAGCAAAGGAAACCATCAACAAAATTAAAAGACAACCACTCAATGGGAGAACATATTCACTAATACATCTGATAAGGCATTACTGTCCAAAATTTATAAAGAACTTATCCAATCTCAGTTTTTAAAAATGTATTGGGATATATGTCAATAAGAAAGATCTTGGCTAAAAATAATCACCTTAGCAGCAAGATTAACCATGCTTACATCAGTGTAAAGAGACTACATTTGGGATTGTTTCTTTTGAAAGACATGCTGCATGATACTATGCTTATGAGGTTTTCATGGCTCCTTTTATTCTGGGCAGTTGGTAATTTTGCTGTTCACCTGGGGTTCCCCAACAGTGTCAAACTAGCAACTTTCAAAACTGCAAACATCTGATTTTGTCATCAAAAATTGAAATATACAATTGAAAGGAAATATTTAGTTCACATCTGTATAATGTTCCCATTCTGCAGAATTGAAATGAATAAACTTGAAAATATATTTAGGGGCTCAAGCTCCCATCAGCATATAGACTAATATTCGAGAAAGAGTGGGTTTCTTTTCGAAGTAAACACTAGCATTATTGTATGTCCTAACAAGGAAGGTACCATTCCCAAATAGTGTATCAGAGTTTCCACACTAATTACTATGATTCTAACAGTTCCCTTCTACACAGTCTGTTGGTACATTTTTATAAATTCCAAAAAATCACTAGTAATTACAGAATTTTTAATGTGTATACATGTGTATTTTTAAGGTTCTATTTTGTATGATTTTTAAAAGCTGTTAGCTTATTTTAACAGGATGTTATGTTTGGTGCCTGGAAGAATCAGCTTTGAAACATTTCTAATTAAATATTTCTAATTTGGGTGAAATTAAGTTTTTATAGGAGTAAAGTGTGATCCAATTCTTCAGCAGATTTAAGGATAAGACTGGATTATAAGAAGAGAGGTTTTATAAAGTATTTCTTAAACTTTAGAGGAAGTTAATAAAATAATTTTATTGAATTCCAACATGACTCAGCTTCTAATATTAATTTTGTAAATAGGAAAAGGGTGATTAAATTATTACAGGGTCTTTATTTTAAAGGTTAACTTTATTATTATTATTTAGCTCAGAGGGAAATCTACTTTTTACCTTTTTTAAAGCCCTCAGTCTCTTTTAATGGACACACAATTAGAGTGCTTTCTGTATTATGCATTCCGTCTTAGATTCTGCCTGTGGTCTATCTAATAAAGGGGATAAAATAATGACCTATATATCTGGAACACAAGTTAATAAATCCAATTACTTGAGTACATCCGTATTCCATCTTGCAGACAGCCTAATTTTTACATCTGGTCTTTTTAAAAAAAATTTTTTTTAAAATTTTTATTGATTTCAGAGAGGAAGGGAGAGGGAGAGAGGGATAGAAACATCAGTGATGAGAGAGAAACATGATTAGCTGCCTCCTGCACGCCCCACACTGGGGATTGAGCCCACAACCTGGACATGTGCCCTGACTGGGAATTGAATGGTGACCTCCTGGTTCATAGGTTGACGCTCAACCACTGAGCCACACCGGCCAGGCTAGATCTGGTCTTTACCCAGTGCTGGCCATGGAACAGAGTGGACCATTTGAGAGGAATTTCATTTGTTTGTCCATTTTAACTGTGGTTCGTTCTGAATGTGCTCAGAGAGGTTTGCACAACTACCGTTCTTTAATTTTCAAAAACTAAGTATTCCTTCTATTGCTTATTTCTTACTGTAAAACTTTACGTGTCATTTTGAAAAAATTACAAAGTATTGAAAAGTTAAATGAAAAAAATATATGCACCAATATAGATTTTTTCCAGTCCTGCAAACTGTTTTTTTCCTTTATTTTACTTTTTCCATCACCATTTATCCCCCCTACACTCTTTTCCATCCCCTCCCCATCACCACACTGTTGTCTGAGTCCATGAGTTTTTTCTCTTTTTTTACTTCTTTGCTTAATCCCTTCTCCCTCCCCAATTACTCTCCCCCCCTCCCTGCCCCCAAGCTGTCTGCCTGCCCTCTATCTATGAGTCTGTGTCTGTTTGGCTTGTTACTAGAGAATTCTTGTTAGCATGTTGGCTGGCACTCCAGAATCTATTCTGTATACTCCCCATATACTTATTTTTACAAAATGGATCAAAGTACTTGGTCATCAGCTTGTTACACTGACATCCTGTCTTTGACATTACATATTCTATAAATGACGTTACACTTTTTTAGCAACTAGCACCTAGATCAGTGATTCTCAACCTTCCTAATGCCGCGACCCTTTAATACAGTTCCTCAAGTTGTGGTGACCCCCAACCATAAAATTATTTTCGTTGCTACTTCATAACTGTAATTTTGCTACTGTTATGAATCATAATGTAAATATCTGATATGCAGGATGTATTTTCATTGTTACAAATTGAACATAATTAAAGCATAGTGATTAATCACAAAAACAATATGTAATTATATACGTATGTGTTTTCTGATGGTCTTAGGCGACGATCGACCCCCAAAGGGGTTGCGACCCACAGGTTGAGAACCGCTGACCTAGATCATGTCAACCTGCAGGCAAATTGTTATGGTCTGAAATGTGTTTGCCAATTTTTTGAAAAAGGAGATTTCACATAAAAAATCCAGATGTCTACTTTCTCTTGAAAACTGGGAAGCTCTGCACTGCTCCTAATGGGCCTGGCATAGTGGGCAGGAGCCCGTGGTGGCTGCGGGTGGTGGCCGCCCTCACTGAGCCTGCACTCTGCCTTCAGCACAGCCTCCTTCACTCCAACACAGTCCTGCCTGACTCCCGAAGCCAGCTGAGCTTGCACGGCTAGTGGCTTGTCTAGGGTAGTGGTTTTCAAAGCCACTGCTGCACTGGCTCCTCAGGCAAGGGCTGGGAATCTGTGGGTATGTTTTCTGGATGCTACAATGCTTTGGAGGGTGCTGCTGGTCTTTAGTGGGCCAGTCTCTTGGAGATGAGGGGTCTTGTAATGTGAGGGACAGGGCTGTACCTGGAAGAATTTTTCTCAGGTCCTGCATTTTCAGATATGCCTTTGGATATTCATGGGGATGAAATACCTGTTTATAATTATTTGAGCCTGGAAACAAAATCTGTTGCACATATAAAAATTGTTTTTATTCAATGTAGTGTACCCTGGATTTTCAAGGATTACGACTACCATGTGATTTCATGTTTTATTATTAGCACTTTACTGTGAATTAATTGTCCATTTGGAAAACCATGTCACCATCAATAACGTAACTCATGGTACCTGAGTAACCAAAACACACAGCATTATCAGTGTGTGTTTGAAGTTCCCTTGTTCAATATAGAAAAAAGGAAAGTTGAGACGCCTTTAAAATCTCATCAGTTCCTATGTGAGAATATTCATCATTCTTCATGTTCTCTCTCTGACTGTAGTCTGTGGTTTGCCTTAGCATGTTATCTGGACTTCAGTTAATCTTATTCTTCTTTTATTTTATCATGTGCCTGTAAGTCTGGTTGATTTTTATTTCAGCACTGGATTGTATTCTGATGTCCACTCACCCTCCAGTCTTTCACTTTCCTACCCTTCTTGTAAGGACTAGCTTCTTATTACTTCTCTTCATTCCATGCTTACTTTTTGATAGTAGGGCAAACATTGGAGGATCTCTTACATCTGTGCATACCCATGCCTGGGAGCAATTTATTAATTAAAAAATACTGTATAGAGGTTGGATTTTGAATCTATATGTTTCATTTTAAGAATGAAAGACATTGCAAAATACTTGTTTTAAAAGTGGGGCTTTAGCCCTAGCCAGGTGGCTTAGTCAGTTGGAACACTGTCCCATACACCAAAAGGTTGCAGGTTCAATTCCTGGTCAGGGCACATACCCAGAATGAAGGTTTGATCGCTGGTCAGGGTGTGTGCAGGGGTAACTGATTGATATTTCTCTCTCTCTTTCCCTCTCTCTCACTCTCTCCCAGCCTCTCTAAAAATCAATAAAATATATTCTCAGTTGAGGATTAAAAAAATAAGTGGTGTGTTGTGCTTGATAAGTTTAACCTTCTAGGTGAGCATAGAGGACATATATAACTCCTAAAGAGGCTCACAGTCTTCTAGAATGACATATGTAGAACTAATTGATGGCTGGACTTAGAGGAGAAAGAAATGTGCTCTAGGGTTTCAGAGAGAGGCACGTTGGCATGCTGGGTGGAGGAGAAAGGCTTCTGGAGGAGGCTGAGGAGGTGTCCTGAGCGTAGGAGTCTGGGGAGGCTTTAGAGAAGGAGAGAAGGTGTGTAGTTCTTTCTTCTTTATTTTTTTCTCCCCTTCTTTCTGCTCTGGAATGTATCTTTTCCTCTTCCTTCCTTGAAGCTTCGAAGCTACAGATGTGAGTGAGAGGGACTGAAGCAATTTAGTTATGCATGTGAAGCATTGATTTTAGGTATTTGGTCTCACCGTAAACTCAGACAAATATAAAGATGTGATCTTGAGGGCCGATAACTATGTACTTGTTGCTTTTCAAGAGAAATTGGAGGTGGGATGTCAGAGTAAAGCATCGCCTGTATTTCCCTTTAGTACACCGCATTTTCTTAGTTCTAATTAGAAAACAAATGTATGGAGATAGAAAACACATGCAGTAGCTCTCCAAAGTTTTCCCTTTACTCATTTATTAGTGAGGACTATTGAGTGGGGGGGGGGGGATACTAGGAAGGGAAGGGTGACAGTAGTCAATTTCTAGTTTCCTTAACCTGCCTCAGTTTACAAATTTAAGTCTTTTGGCAACACCATCATCACATGTGAATAAATAAAAACTGCTCTGAAGGGACGTTTTCTTAGCCAATCAGAGGCAAGGGTTAATGAGCCTCCGGTGATGGTTTGGTTTTCAGACATTCTTTTCCCTCGTGTCATGATCCTTAGATATGGTGGGAGACTCCCTCCAAAGTGATTACTCCAGATGTAATCCAAATGCCACCCATTCAAGTAGCTCAGAAAACTGAAGGATGTAGGGTTCTGGGGTGACAATGTTTTGTGTGTTGCAGTCTTTGGCAGTTGTATCAACATATCAAAAGTGCTTTATCTCTGTAACATCTGTCTTAGGCTCAGTACTTTCTTCTTGTTTATTTCAGATCTTTACATCTAGAAAACAAGTGGCCCCTAGCTTCTTTAGAGGATGTTATTTTTCCCTCAACCGAGGCACATATCTGCCACACTGTCCTCTGTTTTCATTGCTAACCTTCAGAGGAAGAGAATGGTCAGAACCAGGGCCCCAAGTTGTGGAAGTTTCTATAACCGGTAAACTGGCTCCATTCCAGGGCAGAATCATTTATCAACAAACGAAACACCAGCTACTTCCCACGCGTCCTCCGATTGCATTAAAAATCACTCCCCTTCCACCCAGCTGACTGAGTTTGCTTAGAGTATGCAGTTGACAGACATTCTCTCTCCTCCTACTCCTCCTCATTTTGTTGAATCGCTGGCTTCTGTAGTCTATTAGGCTTCTTATTAATAGTAATAAAATGTTCATTCATTAACTGTCTCATGCTTATGACTTAGATATTGTCACTCTCTTTCCCCTCAAGTTATGCCTTTTTTTATAAAGTTATGCTAGCAGGAAACTGAGCTGGAAAACTGATTTTGTGTTTGTAGCATCAGGTACTATTTAACCAGAGGGAGGGACTGATAAAATTAGCAAGTTGACTAACCACTTCCCTTCCTGGTGGCTCTTTAATATTATAACGGATACAGAAAAGTTCAGAAGGACTGGGCTGCTTTTCGAAACCATAGCACACTCGGGCCAAGAAGGAATGCACAACAGAACGGGTAAGTTTCTTTCTTTTGATTTGTTAAGAGAAATGTGAAAAGGATACTGGAGTGGAAATTTTAAAGTTTGACTATGCAAATAGTCTAGTAATTTATAGGCTGTGGAAAGATAAACCTGTAAGGAGGAGGGAAGCAAAAGGTTTTGCAGTCAATAGCAGTAGTTTCAACATTAGAGTGACTCTGGGAATGTCTTTATTGTTCCAGATAGACAAAATTAAGACATTTTGCAGGGAGGGTTTTTATATTAGGAAAGTTTTTGTTTTTAATTTTAAAAAATATATTTTCATTGATTTCAGAGAGGAAGGGAGAGGGAGAAAGAGGTAGAAACATCAATGATGAGAGAGAATCATTGATTGGCTGCCTCCTGCACGCCCCACACTAGGGATCAAGCCTGCAACCTGGGCATGTGCACTGACCAGAAATTGAACCCTGACCTCCTGGTTCATAGGTTGATGTTCAACCACTGAGCCACACTAACGGGGCATATTAGGAAAATTTGTGAAAAAATATGTCTACACTCTCAGTTCTCATAATCTAGGCTAGACTTGCCAGCAAAGGCACTGACTTATTTGACCCAGAATGTCCCTCTGGATCTTGAAACAGCTTAAGATCTTCAGTGATCTTTGTGTTTGAAGTTTTTATTGGTTGTAACTTTATGTTGTTGAAAATCTCCAACACAAACAGAAGTAGCGTGAACATTGTATAGATTTCAGGACCCATCACACAGCTTCAAACTAGGGGCTCACGCTATTTTATCCACGCCTCTGGGGCATATCCTCTCTTGCTCTAGTTGAATCACAATATTCGAAATGGACCCATTGTGGACATTGAATGAAGAGGCCCAGAATCTCATACAGGCTCATACCAGTTCAGTAATACAGTTTAAGAGAAATATTGTTACAGAAAATTCAACTGGGTTTCCAATGGTTATTTTACCAGTGTGAGTGGGACTTGAGGATAGTAGTTAAGATTGTGGACTAGGGAGCCAAACTCTTTGGGGTCAAATTTTGTTTCCATTGCAATCCAGTGTCCCTGTGGAAGTTTCCTAACTCTTCTGTGCCTCAGTTTTCCTCACTTGAAAATGAAGATAATAACAGTACTGATGGTTCAAGGGCAGGAATCAATGAGACCGTGTCTATAAAGACTTTGCAAATTGCCCAGAACAGGGCGTTCACTGTAGGTTAGCCACAGAACTGTTCGCTGAAGTTATTAGAGTGATAGTGAAGATGAGATGTTTTTCAACAGAAAGCCAAACCTGTGTTGGTGCACACTTGGTTTTCTTCTGACCATTGTTTTTCTCCTGATTATTTATTTGATGATGTGAGGCTAGAAAAGTCTCCACTGTAATGTCTTACTTGCTCCTGGGCCCCTAGAAACTCCCTGCTCCTGCTCTTCCCCACCAGCGCCGAGTTAACTCTCCCTGAAAACAGTGTCAGAGCTCCTCTGTCCACCCTCTCCCTTTGAGCAGGAGGGAGTAGGAATCTGTCTCAGCTCACAGATCAAGGAGTAGTTGATCTGAGGGAAGAGTCATGAGCTCCTGTCATCCCTGGGGCAGGGGGTAAAGGGAACATGGACTGTTGTTGGGTTTAGGCAAACCAGCTGGGCCTGGCAGGCTGCCTCACAGCCAGGCTCTTGTCCTTTCCTCTCAGAGACAGAGAGGTCTCCAGCCTTGCCTTAGCCTTCCAGGAGCACAAGTTGCCCAGATAGTTTTGATTTTTTCCCCCCTTAGTAATGAAGATGGCACATTTCTGAAGATGGCAGGTGGAGAGGTGAGGCCCTTCCCTCGTTTATGACTTCTCTTTCATATGAATAAAAATACGAATGGCTGCTGTTTACTGTGCATTTACTACGTGCCTGGTGCTGCACTGGGTGATGTTCTTATTTAATCAACATAATATCCCAATGTGACCCTTACTGTTCATATCTTCATTTTGGGAGGGAAACTGGGGCATGAAGAGATTAAACAATTTACTTTGGTTATCCAGCTAATAGGAGAGAACCAGTATTTTGTTCCAGGTCTGTTTGATGTAACCACTTCTTAGAGCATTTGTCCATAGCAAGTCAATTTATTCATACATGTGCAATTCATACATGTGAAGGTGAAAGTCACCAATATTCCTTTAAAGCAAACTGAATGGAAAAGCTTTTGTCTAGCAATAGCTTTCCCACAGTGAATTCTCATAATGGCTAATTATAAGCTGGAAATTTGTCATACATCTTGACAAATACAGAGGCTGGTGGGCTGGGGGTAGAGTTACCACTCTAATGAAGCAAATATTGAACTGAGAGGGTAAAAAAACAAGAAATGCTTTTTAGTAGATTAACTCTGCCTCAGTGGTGGATTTTGCTTTTAAGGCCATTTGTCTCCCTTGAGTTTTTGTGCACGATGGGTGAAATTCATCTAAGTCAATTTTCAAGAACATGCAGTGCTATTGTAAAATAAATGATAAACACGGATGTGCTGCCGAAATTAAAGTGGGCTGAATCTTCTGGGAGGTGCTGGAAAGAACTGGGACATGCAGTCAGACATTGTAGAAACCTGGAATTGACTTTCAGGGCTTTTTCTCTTAGATTGCTGCTACAACTGTAAAAATAGAACCAAATGTGTGAATGAAGGGAGAGGTGAATTTCACAATTTTGGAGAATACCCACCCCCCTCCCCAGTGGAGTAATGGTGCTTTACAATTTTTTCTCCTTAACTCAAAGGGACACTGTCTGGAATAACCAGCTAAAAGTGAAAACATCAGATATAAAATGATTGACTTCTCCTATCAGGCAATCTGATACAATCCCCAATCTTTCATCGTTATCTTTCCTTCCTTGGCTACAGTAGTTTTGTCATCTTGATAGGATCAGACAAAGTTTACTTATAAGAACATTGGAAGAGATTTGAAATGCTGCTATCTTTTTGCAGAGAAGGGGGGAGATAGGTGGAGTTGAGGCTGCCGGGGACAAGGGGAGAGCAAGGGAAATACAGTGGGAAGGTTCATCGTTATAAGGCACCCTGACATCTTTAAACATTGAGAAAACAAAGAGGCTATTTAGTATTGACGATTACAAACCATTCCCCCCCCCCAGAATTCTTCCAACACCTCTGATTTGGAATTTGTTTGTTTCTTGTTTTGTTTTGTGTTGTGTGTGTGTGTGTGTGTGTGTGTGTGTGTGTGTGTGTGTCTAAGGTCTTTATCTCCTCAGAACACATCATTCATAACTTTAAAGTAGGATTTAAGGTTGGAAATATCCGTATTCGTCTGTGGTTAGAGTCAGGTTCAGAAGTGCCATTTAGCGGGTCAGGTCCCCTGCTTTGGGACTAGTGTCATTTCTGATGGGCTTGGTGATCCCCCGATGACTGAAATCCACCCTTTCTCTCTTAATCCTTAACTTTTGTCACTGCTTAAATGTTTTATTAAAAGTCTTGAATAAATAAAGCATTATTTTTTTGAGGTGAGTTCTCTCTCTCTTTTTTTCTTTTAACCATTTAGTCACCATTTTTTAGTATCTACCCTAGAGATTCAGAGATCAGTCATCACAGTGCTACCCTCAGAAAGCTTACCCATTAGGCTAGTGGGTGAAGCAAAGTTGCATGAAGTCAGTGAAGCTGCCGTTCATAAAATATATTCTGGCTTCACTGGACTAACTACATGGGAAAGGCAGTGTGTGTGTGGATAAGAACCCAGGTTCTGAGGTTAGAGCGCCGTGGTTCAAATACTATTACTCTGTGTTTGGGGGTATTTTTCTAGCCTCATTAAGCCTTGGTTTTTTTCACCTGTAAGATAATAGAGATCATAGGGGTGCTGTGAATTATATGACATGATTGATATATGTTAATATTAATGTAGCAAGGCATGGATGCATTTGGGTCATCAGGGAAAGTCTCTCTCCAAAGTTCACTTGAAGATGAGCCAGAATGCCACAGAGAGACCCTTCTAGTCACCGGGAACTGCATATGTGCCAAAGTGGTAAAGCGTTTGGCTCCTCTGAGAAAGAGAGGAAAGGCCAGCGTGGGCGAAACCATGGAAGAAGGGGAAAGTTGCTCGGAGGTGTCAGCAGCAGAGTCCAGATTGTGCCGGGCCCAGTAGGTCATGGTAGGGAGGTTGCATATTGTTCTAAGTGCAATCAGAAGTGATTGAAAGTTTACACAGGAAGTTGCATGATCTGAATACTATTTTTAAATTAGTTGCAGAATAGAGACTAGATTCTCAGGGAACAAGAGCAGACACTTAGATTGGTAAATGCTGATAGTAGGCTGATCCAGTAACGATGGTGGCCTGGGCTGAACGGTGCCTGTGAGGTGAGAGCAGTGGACAGAGCTGAGAGATCTTGTGTGATCAGTACACTTAGAAAATGATTAGGTATGAGGGCGAGGGAAGTGTCAATCATGATCCTATGACATGAGCAGCTGGGTCTAGGGAGATTGCCTACATGATTATGGGGGAAATTGGAAGAGGAGCAGGCTTGGGCATCTCAATTGAAATGCTTTTGAAATGTTCAAGGGAATATGTTAGGGAGGCAGTTGACGTCATGTAGATGGTATGTGAAGCTATGGAATTAGATGTGATCAACTAGGAAGATGATACGAAGTGAGAAAAGCTGAAGGCCCAGTGCTCAACGTGGGAAACTCCAAAATTTGGAAGCCGGGTACAGAGAAGAAATCATTAAAGGCGATGGATAAGTAGTGGCCAGAGCATACAGAAAACCAGAAAATAGAGAGTATTCAGGGAAAGGGAGTGATTACCTATCTCCAATGTTAATTAAAAGCTAATAAATTATCGCCCTGGCCCAAATAGCTTAGTTGGTTGGAGCATCATCCCATACACTATAAAGGTTCTGAGTTCGATTTCTGGTCAAGGGCACATACCTACTTTGTCGGTTCAATTCCCAGTCAGGGAGCATGCGGGAGGCAACCGATCAATGTTTCTCTCTCACATCAGTGTTTCTCTCATGCTCTCTCTATCTCTATCTCTATCTCTATCTCTCCATTCCTGTCTCTCTAAAAATCAATAAAAACACATCCTCAGGTAAGGATAAAAAAATCTAATAAATTATAAAAAAATATTATGGGATTTGGTAGCATGGAGCTCATTGGCATATAATAAATAGGTAGAAAATATAATTTTTAAAAAATGTTTTTGCATTTTAACATATTGACAGTTTTACCATTGACTAATTGAATAAATGGATGTAAACTAATACTATTTAAGAGTCATGTTAGTTTCCTAGTGTGAGTCTTTATAAATTTCCTTATTTTATTTTCATGTAACTATAATATTCAAGGAAATAGTAATAAACTATTTATGCTTGGCTACATTTAGTTTCCTATAGTGTAAACAGCTTGAAATCAGCACTTTCTCCATATTTGTATTTCCCATATTAAGGCCTCTGGGTAGCTGCTGAGGGCACTCTTTGGGGCGTCATTCACATAGTGGTTCTCAACTGGGGACATTTTTATCTCTAGGTGACGTTCGGTAATGTCTGGAGATATTTTTAAATGTCAAAACTAGAGACAAGGTATGCTACTGTAATCTAGTGGTAAGGGAACAGGGATGCTGCTAAATAGTCTACAACGCACAGAACAACTTCCCATAACAAAGAATTATTGGACATGAAATGTCAATAGCACTGAGCCTGACATGATGCAGAGCTGTTCCGAGCTGCTAGGAGGCATTAGCAACAGTAGTTATTCAGGAGAGTCGGTCTGCAAGAGAGTGGGGATCTCTCACTGTGTTTTTCATTGTCTACCAATACGTTTATGTGGTAGTAGTGGTTTATGTGGTAATAGTCTTTGGATTTTTTTTCATCTTGAGACTTGGTAGAAATAAGTGAAAATTAAAAGTAAAGTGCTTTCCTATAAACTGCCTCTGCAGAACCAATTTTCAACAGAATTCATCTCTATATAGTTAGAAAAAGAGGGCAGTGCTCCACCCAATGGATGTTAGACTTTCTACATCAGAGCTGGAAACTTTCAGTTCCTGTGCTAAAGTGCATGTCAGGGAAGTTTAATATTTAAAATTAATTTTAAAAATTTATTAGATTGGTTTAAACAATCCCATAATGGTCTAACTCTTCCTTTAAAAATAAACACTTTTATTTTCACTGTATTGTAAATTAGTTTACATATCTAAAATTGTGTGTATAGGTGTGAATATAATAAGTTCCTAGCTACTCATAACCAACTTAGAAATAGAATTAACTGTTAAAAATGAGGCCGCCTGTGTGCCTCCCTGCCCATCCTCTCTCCCCTTCAGGGGAGACACAATTCTGAACTTTTGTTTATTTTTTCATTAACTTGTATTAAAGTTTTACTATATATATATATGTATACCTAAGCAAGGTATTAAATTAGAGTTTTTAAAATGTCTGTCTATGAAATTAGACCATTATCTTATACCATCCATAAAAATAAACTCAGAATAGATTCAAGACTTAAACGGAATGCCTGAAACTATAAAACTCCTAGGGGAAAACTTCATAATATTAGTGTTGGCAATGAGTTCGTGTATATAACACCAAAGGCATAGGCAACAAAAGCAAAAATAGACACGTGAGACTACATCAGACTAAACAGCTTCTGCACAGCAAAGAAAATATTCAACAGAGTGAAAAGGCAACCTAGAGAATAGGGGAAAATATTTGCAAATCACGTATCTGATAAGGGGTTAATATCCAAAATATACAAGGAACTTCTACAACTCAATAGCAAAGTAAAATAATAATAATAAATAAAATAATATAATTAAATTGGGTAAAGGACTTTAATAGATATTTCTACAAAAAAGACATATAAATGACTAATAAGTATATGAAAAGATGCTCAGTGTTGCTAATCATCAGGGAAATACAAATCAAAACCACAATGATATGTCACCTTATGCTTGTTAAATGGTTATTATAATAAAACAACAGAAATAACAAGTATTGGCAAGGAAGTGGAAAAAAACTGGAATCCTTGTGAACTATTGGTAGAAATTTGAAATGGTGCAGCTGCTATGGAAAATAGTATGGAGGGCCCTCAAAAAATTAAAAATAGAACTGCCATATGTCCCACTTCTGGGTATTTATCCAAAATAATTGAAATCAGGATCTTGAAGAAATATGAGAATTCCCATGTTAATTGCAATATTTAATTCATAGTAGCCAAAAGGTGGAAAAAAACCTAGATGTCTATCAACAGTTGAATGGGTAAAGAAAATGTGGAATAAGAGGACATTTTGATGGTAGCCAGATGGGAGAGGTGTTGAGGGGGTGAAAAAGGTGACAGGATTTAAAAGTACAAATTGCTAGTTACAGGATAGTCATGGGGATGTTAAGTACAGCATAGGGAATGTAGTCAATAATATGGTAATAAGTACTAGATTTATTGGGGTGATCACTCATAAGTTACATAAATGTCTAATCATGGGGTTGCACACAAAAAAAACTAACATAATATTCTATGTCAACTGTAATTTAAAAATTTAAAAATATTTTTATTTCTTTTTGAGTGACACCCCCCCCCCCAAAAAAAGAGAAAATGTTGTATATATCCACTGGAATATTACTTAGCCTAAACCGGAAGGAAATCTGAGCATGTGCCAAAGCAAGGATTAACCTTGGTTAACCTAGGTCAGTGGTCGGCAAACTCATTAGTCAACAGAGCCAAATATCAACAGTACAACGATTGAAATTTCTTTTGAGATCCAAATTTTTTAAACTTAACTATATAGGTAGGTACATTTTTATTAACTTAATTAGGGTACTCCTAAGGCTTAGGAAGAGCTACACTCAAGGGGCCAAAGAGCTGCATGTGGCTCGCGAGCCGCAGTTTGCCTACCACGGAAGGTGGAATAAGCCAGTCACAGAAGGACAAACACTGCCTGATTTCACTTAGATGAGGTATCGAAAGTAGTCAAACTCATACAGAAAGGAAGAATAATGGTGGTTGCTAGGGCCTAAAGAGAGAGGGAAATAGAAGTTGCTGTTCAATGGGTATAAAGTTTGAGTCAAACACAATGAAAAAGTTCTGGAGATCTTGATGTATAACATTGTGCTTATAGTGAACAATACTATTCTATTACATTGGTTAAGTGAGTAGATATCATGTTGCATGCTTTTTGTTCATTTGTCTGTTTTACCACAGCTTAAAAGTGTCTATGAACTGGCAAGAGGAAGGGTGGAAAGAATAAAACAAGCCCAATGACTGAGAAATGTAGGCAGGTAACCGGGAAACCTCGCACTAAGGGTGGGACAGTGACACCATTAGAAAGAAGTGGACAGTTTTAGAATTCTGAATCTGTGGATCAAGGAGGAGCCTAAGGTCAAGATGATGATGTTTTAAACATGGGAGTAGAATGGAAGTTTTATTAACAGAAGCACAGAAGGGGGCAGGGGATGAGACGCCCGCTGAGTGAGATGAAATCGAATGCTGTGCCTTCCTTCAGGAAGGTGGAGGTGCCATGTTGTTCATTATCGGGACTTGGACTTTCCCTGTAGGGCAGGACATCTAAGACTTTGCTCTCTGGGGCAACCCCAGATATCCAGGAAGGGACATAGTCATTGTCGAGATGGCAGAACAAGTGATGGATATTTGAGAGAATTCGTGCAGAGTTCAAGCTGAAGCCACATAAAGGAAGAAAAGTAGGGATAGAAGGGATATTACGTTTGGGGAAACGTCATGGTTAACGGTGGGATTGAGAAAGAAACATTCTGACCTTTTCTGTTGCTTTTTTGCTTATATTTATTTTAAAATCTTCTGTCAATTTATTTAGATTACATACGCTTTCTCTGCCTTCCTGTCTTTACAATGTGCATTATTGTAGTGGATGGACATTAAAAACTAGGTCGGACTAAATGTCCTCCTCTTTAAAATAAGAAGTTGGAAGAGATAAGGTGTAAAATCAATCAGAAACATTTTCTCTGCCTTTTGAGCATCTCTCCCTTTAACCTTCCTGTACCTCTTTCCTCCCTCTAGGGCCTACGCCTGAGGGATTTCACTCTGCTCTTTCCTCCCTCACACCACATTTCAATGTTACAGTTCACCATTCCTTTTTCTCACAGGCCTGCTAGTTAGTAATGCTAATGTGTTAGGTCTGTACTGTTCACAGTAATTCACAATACGCTATTATTGGCCTAATGTATTCACTCCCAGATGGCATCTTCGCTGGGGGCTGCATTGCCTGCACCTACAGTGATGCTTAATGGTGAACTATTCAGGTACCATGGCAGGTGTAAGCCTAACAGGTCTATATTAATATTACTTATTTACACAAGTACTTTCTGGTCCATAGTTATCTAACCTTTATCAACCTAATATTAGACATTTAAGAAAGACCTAAATTTTATTACGTGAGATGATTTTCCAAAGAAATTTTTACTTTTATTGTGATTAACATTCTTTTCTTCCACTTGTACTTGAATTGATTGTCTAGGTTCTTAATTCAGTTTTTATGTGATCATGTTGCTATGCAGGATATGATATAGTTGCCAGATATTTAGGTATATGCTATAGCTGCCAGATATTTTTTAATATTCCCACATGAAAAGTTACAAAAAGAAATAATAAACTGGCTATTTTAGATTTACCTTTAAGAAAATTAAAATTTTATTAAAAACACTATATCAGAATTTCATGGTTTTGTAATAATATCATGAAAGAAAACCCAATGGGTGGGGGGGGAAGTATTTTATATTTGCAGTTAGTATCAAATGTGTTTTTTTTAAAATATATTTTTATTGATTTCAAGATGGAGAGGGAGAGATTGCAACACCAATGAGGAGAATCATTGATCAGCTGCCTCCTGCACGCCCCCTGCTGGGGATGGAGTTCATAACCTGGGCATGTGCCCCAACAGAGAATCAAAGCATGACCTCCTGGTTCATTGGTCAACACTCAACCATGGAGCCACACCTGTGGGGCTTATCTGATTTTTAAAAAAATATATTTTTAAAGATTGGCTTCCTCCTGAACTCCCATTACCAGGGATGGAGCCCATAACCCTTTGGTGCATGGGATGATGTCCAATCAACTGAACCACACTGTCCAGGGCAGTGTCAAATCTATTTGATTCAAAATGATGAGAGTTAGATTTTAAACTTTTCCAGACCCCACTTTTCTCAAGTTTCCAAATGAATAAAGACATTTATGTAATTAAAATTCAGTTTATTAATAAAAACTGAATTCAGATGATAGTGAAAGAACAGCCTCAGGTGTGTCACTCTGCATTTTAAAGTGATTTTAATGTTTATGCAAGAGTAAGACTTTTTAAAGGAAAATTTTATTTTAAAAAGTTATTAGCACCTTGGTCGTACAGCTTCTAAGATTTTTTTTTTTGTAACACTGCATAAAATTTCAAACCCCTTTTGCTTCAAAATTTGACCTACTTAGAAAAGTTCTGATAATTCCAATGTAATATATTCCCTCCGTTTGGTAAGCGCCTTTGGGTAATGTATTGGAGAGGCAAGTAATCTCATCAAGAAGCGTAATGGACCCTATCACATTTCCAGATATGTTTTTTTTTATTACTTCTGCTTCAAATTTAGTTGTGTTTAATGATACCACACTTTACTGGCAAGGGTACTTTTCCAGTAGTTTAACTCTCTTTGCATACAAATGGTGTTTGGGGGACTGGTTGCCATTGCAGATATTTTCCTTGAAATGAGGTGATATAATTTGATTTTTTACAGTCAGGAAAAAAATGTTTGTTCATCTTGAGAGGCTAGAGAAAGAAAGGTTGTCCCTGAATGAAATGGACGGCTTGACATGATTTGAAAAATGGGCTGGTGCCAGCTTGAAAATGCAGGACAGCCTCCTCCTTGGCTGAAAAGTAGGACTGGCCTGGGAGGAAAGGAAGGCTCCGGGTTCAGCCCTCTGGGCTCTGCAGTGAGAGTGAGGAAGGAAAGGCAACCAGCCCACCTTCCCCTGAGCACTTTCCCGTGTTGATTCCGGTGAGCTGCATGTTTGAGTCATACATGTTAACATCTGAAGGCTTCTCAAGAGGTTCTTTTGACATGTAAGATGTTTATTAACTAGACTTTTACCAAGAAAATACTTGAGGTGCCAAAAGTTATTACGTTATTCAGATATCACCCTAAAATTCAGGTCTTCCTCTTTCTAGAGCTATCTCTCTGGATATACTGACTTTTCTAAGGAGTGTCAAGGGTAAGATCTGATTTTAACAGCTGGATGGCATGCTTTTATAAATATCACATTTGTTTTGACATACCAGTACCTTAATAAAGAAACACAATGAACAGAAGGACCTATTAAGAGCTGGTTGCATAAGCCATTACAAAAATATATGTAATGCCCTGGTGGGTGTGGCTGAGTTGGTTGAAGCGTTGTCCCATGCACAGAAGGGTTCCAGTTTGATTCCCAGTCAGGACACATACCCAGGACACATAGAGAGGCAACTGATCAATGTTTCTTTCTCACATTGATGTTTCTCTTTCTCTCTTCCCCTTCTTGTCTCTCTAAAATAAATAAAAGCATATCCTCGGGTGAGGATTAAAAAGTATGTGTGTGTGTGTGTGTGTGTGTGTGTGTGTGTGTGTGTGTGTGTATACATATATATGTATATATATATATATATGTGTGTGTATGTGTATATGTATATATGCATATATATTTATATATAATGTTTTTTTATAGTAAGCAGAATAAGATTATAAAGCAATATGTAGAGGTTTTTGTTTTACCAAAATGATATTCTGAACACATTGATTCAGTTTTTCAGTTGGCAAATATCTTCATAAGTAAATACCTTAGTCATAAATTTTCAAGTTCTTGAACTATATACCACACAAACTATTCACAAGAAACAAATAGGCTATATTAAAGTAGGCAGAGCCTTATCTTTTCTCTGCTTCCTGGAAAAGACATTTCCTGCATATTTTTGAAGACAAAGATGATCTCATGTATATAACTGACAAAAAGTTACTTTTAGGTGAACACAATAATTTTACTAATGGTTGTGAAACAACAGTTGAAAACTCTGAAATCATGGGGTCTAGTTAATATAATAAAGAAGTGTTTACACAATTCTTCATGAACTATGCTGAGAAAAATACTGTAACAGAAAGAATTAAGTACAGTTAAAGAAAATAATTTATTTCTTTAAAACTGAAGTTAAGAAAGGCAAACATTTCTATCCTTTAAGGGAAAACACCTTTCCTGCAATGCAATTGAAAAAACAGAACTGTGTATTGCATATGCATTTGGAAGACAATGTTATACTTATTTTGTATGAAATTGCTTAAAAGAATATTTCTTTAAGTTAAATATTCAACTGGACTTTCTAGCTTCTCAGTACAAGCATCAGAATTATATTTTAAGGTAATAAGATCATGAGCTATTGTCTTTGTGATTTTGAAGATATAATGTCTATTTTCTCAGATGGAGCAGGTTAATCTAAGTATGGTAGTTGAAGTTGCATTTTATGATAGAACGTGAAGCTATCTTTATTGTAACCTCCCACTGAATACAGTTATAGCCAAAAACAATCAAGGCACCTTATAGATTTTTTTTGCATGAAGTGACATAATCTTCTATTTTATTTCAGAGATTTATTTAGTTTTCATTTAGCATTCCACTGAGACAGAAAGTAAGTTAATATTTTCTTTCATATTACTATCTGTGCATTTAACTGTAGAAATAGAGACCAAGACTTTGACTCCTATTGCATTTGAATGTATGCATTTACATATATAAAAATGTACAACAATGAACATATACATAGAATGTACCACCATCGTAGCTTTATGTATTACATATTACAGAGACCAAGGGATCAAAATAAATTTGCCCTCTTATTTCTCCATCAAACAGTCGTATTTAATAATGAGCGTTAATGAATGATGCAATGGGAAAAGGTCTATCTTGTTATTTAGAAGTTCTTGGATGACAAGGTCTTAACACACCTTTGTTTTCCAGTTCTCTTTCCACTACCACAGAATTCAATATTTAGAAAAATGGATTTTGTATAAATCTTCCTGTGTTATTTTTGTGTGCACATGTATTTGACTGAGTAATTCATTTAAATGTTTGTTAATTCTGAATCATATGGGTAGTTCTCTGAAATGTAAAATATTTAGCTATTAAGAACAGAGGTCTCACCATCAGTTGGCAGTTTCCTTAAGTGGAAATTTCTGTTCTAACTTTAAGAGCCCAAGTTGTAATTAAGTAGACAGTGTGCCCGTGATCAGTTATACTCCCCAGTCTGCTTGTTTGATTACACTCTTGGGTCCGAGCTGCTGTTTTATGCACTTAATTGCCACTTGTGACGTGTGCCCACGTGCCCAGTTCTCTAATCGTGGTTCCAATGGGGACTCACTTGACATATGTAGTTTTTATGCATCATTACAGTCAGGAAATGAGAAAAAATTTTAGATGACGATGTTAAATGTGTGATCTGGGGGTGGGGGGGCAGTTTAAGTCATTGCTAACTTGTGTGGTGTGTTTGGAGTTGGGGGCGGGGACAGCATGGAAAGGACGTTGGTCCTGAAGCCAAGATGATCTGGGTTTTAACATACACAATATAACTGACTAGCTGAGTGACATTTGCAAATTGACTTTACAATTTTGATTCTGTTTCCCTGTCTGTCATCTCTCCTTTGTAAGGTGGTAGTGAAGGTAAAATGAAATACTTTATGTAAAGCTTGAACCTAATCTTGTAGACGACATTGTTTCATTTCCCTCATCTGTAATGTTTAGTCTGTAAGGTAGTAGGAAAGGTAAAATTAAATAATTATGCAAAACTAGAAACTATCCTTATAGAAGGCATACTGTCTCTAGTAATTATTTGTTTGAATTAATTAAGGCACTTAGAATACTAGTTCTAATAAATATTAGTTCCATATGTTTCAGTTTTCAGGGTTCTATATCTAGTTGATTTATGTGCTCACAATACTGAAAACCAGATTAAGTAACTTTTTTTGGGGGGGGCGGTTCTAATTCACCACATATAATTTCTATATCTAGTTGATTTATGTGCTCACAATACTGAAGACCAGATTAAGTAACTTTTTTTTGGGGGGGGGGGCGGTTCTAATTCACCACATATAAGCTTAGAATACTAGTTCTAATAAATATTAGTTCCATACGTTTCAGTTTTCAGGGTTCTATATCTAGTTGATTTATGTGCTCACAATACTGAAAACCAGATTAAGTAACTTTTTTTGGGGGGGGCGGTTCTAATTCACCACATATAATATGTTAAGTGTGATTTTGTCAGTTGATCTTTTCATGGCTTTTCCTAAGAGCATATGATTTCACTGGATGCAGTAGCATGAATTGGCCACTAAGAGACTGATGGTTTGTCATAGAAAGAGCAGAACAGGAGTTAATGCAATTATTAAGTGTGTGGTATGTGTATCTCACTGTAACAGAGTCAAGTCAATAGCATAATAAGCTGTTATGTTTTCAGAGATGGCAGAAGTGAAGTGATGAGATGAAACCTTAGATTTTTTATGTTAAAAACCCTCGGTATTGGAGTCCATGGCAGAGATTGCTAGCTGTCTACCAAAATCCATTCCCCTTGTTCCATGGAAATAAAACTGTAGCTGAGCACATGGCTGAGCAGCTGGGCACTATAATTCTCACCACCCCCCGCCACACACACACACCCTTGAGGTAGGTGTGGCCACTGACGAAATTCTCATGAACAGGATGTGAGTGATAGGTCACTCCTGGATCTGTGCTTTGAGAAATTCATTTGTTACTCTCCCTGCTCCTTCCCCTTCTCTTGGCTGGAACCTTAGATGGTTTGGATCCAGCTTCAACTCTAAGGTGACAAAAATGCTCTAGGAAATGTCAGGGCAAACGGTGAAAAGAACATTGGTCTCAGAAGGCACTGCTAATCTAGAATGCTACACAAGAGAGAAATAAACTTTTCTGTTGTTTAAACCATTGCATTATTTGATTTCTTTGTTGTAGCAGCTTAATTTAAACCCAGACTGATACATTGTCCCACAGACTAGGAGTCAGGAATCATTATCTGGCTTTTATGAATGGGAACTCCAAGGAATGATGCTTGTAAATTACTCTCCCAAAGTTCTAGAGGTGGTAATGACAGTGTCAGGTTATAAGCTCAGGTTGTCTGACTCCAGAGCTCACAATCTTAACCAGTACCAGCAGCAGCCAGCACAGCGCCAGAAAACACTAGGCATTCAGTACATACTAGCAGTGTTACTAGTTCACTTGGCAAACCCTAGTTGAGAACTTGTTATAGGTGAGACGTAGGGATCGTAGGGATCGTGTTGTGGCCCACACTGTCCTTTTCTTCAGGTCTAGCAGGTTAATAGTGTTGCAGACACGACTGTGAAAACTAGTCATTACAGTGCAAATGTTGCATAGACGTTGAAGAAGGGCTTCACTGTGACAAAAAAAAAAGAAATGTGGATTGTTGAACCTTAGAACTGAGACTCTTATCGGAGAAATTGGGGGGTCCTCTTCCCCACTGGGTCCTGGGGGTGGGGTCCTTACGACAGCTCTAAAAAAATAATTGTCTTAGACTGGCAAGGAAGGATGCGTGATTTTTATTTGCGTGGAATTACATCCCTGGATTTCCAGAGTCCCATTTCCCTGAGTCCAGCCATAAAAGAAATGTCGCTGGGGTTTTAGTAAGAAAGCTAGGAGCAAAGCCAGCGTCCAGTTCCTGTTCCATGTTGCACGGGTTGAGTTCAGCACCAGGCTAGTCACAGCCCATTCATCCATTGTGTAAAGCTGGGTCTGTGTTAGACCACGTGGGAAAGAATTGAAGTATGCCATTTCCAGCACCATGAAACGTTCATCCCTTTATGCAGTATTCCCCTCTCTCTGCTCCTATACATTTATCCTTGGTCTGAGCACCCATTTCCTTCAGGGTCTTTCTAATGAGACTGTGGATTTTCCAACAAAATATATTTTTGTCAGTGACAGTTTCTTCACCTTACTTACATAGTTCCAGGAACCGCTCGTTCAAATTTAGATACTGTTTCTGATGAAATGTTTTGACAAAGTAATACCAGCTTGATACTATTTAAAATATTTTGACAGATGGGGAAATTGTTTCAGTCTGAGTGGAGCAATACTCTATTACAGTATTTTGCCACTGAGGAAAAAAAATAATAGTAAAGGTGGCCTCTCTGTTCCCAAAATAACATCCTTCCCATTCTCCCCAAGACAAGAAAGACCTCCATTCAGTCATAGATGACAGTATGTGTACCATGTATGTTAAGAATTCATGTAGTTTAAACAAGAGGGAACCTTGGAGGGTTATTGCCAAACAGAGAACATGTATTGTTCCGTAAGCAAACGGAACCTGAGGAACTTTTAGGAACGTTGGTTGCCGCAGCACTTGATCGGAGCCCTGTCTTGCTCTGGTGAGTGTGCTCTTTAATTAGTGACGCTAAATCGCTAGGATTTAAAACCCGCTTGGTTGAAAAACAAATCCTCAAAACCAGTGACTTTTATATCTTGAATATTTAGGCTGCTCTTGTAGGGATAAACCACAGGTGGTTCTTCTTTTCCTTACATTTAGCGGCTGCGTTGCGGAGAGGATGGGGCAGTGGTCCTCAGTGGCCCAGGAGAGTCAGCATCGCCTGGGAAACTTGTAAGAAATGCAGATCTTCAGGCGTCACACCAGGCCTCCCGCACCAG
>NW_005364372.1:4332410-4342875 GCF_000412655.1 Myotis brandtii | reverse complement strand
CAGTGGTTCTCAACCTTCCTAGTGCCGCGACCCTTTAATACAGTTCCTCATGTTGTGGTGACCCCCAACCATAAAATTATTTTTGTTGCTACTTCATAACTGTAATTTTGCTACTGTTATGAATCGTAATGTAAATATCTGATATGCAGGATGTATTTTCATTGTTACAAATTGAACATAATTAAAGCATAGTGATTAATCACAAAAACAATATGTAATTATATATGTGTTTTCCGATGGTCTTAGGCGACCCCTGTGAAAGGGTCGTTCGACCCCCCAAAGGGGTCGGGACCCACAGGTTGAGAACCGCTGGACTAGAGGCTTTCAAAGTATCCCACAGAGTTTCTTCAAGGCCTGCCTTGTGGAAGGAGAAGGAATTGGTGGGGAAGGATCAGAAAGGTTTTCCAGTACCCAACCTCCCGTCGTCCCCCAGGCCACTTCCCCCACCTTCTTCAGCTAAGGGAGCCTTGGATTTCTATTTTACATATCACGACATTTTAGATAGTGTTCTGCCACTAAACAATGTGTTGGAAACCACTGGGTTACATCTTTGGAAGCCTATAGTGGGTGGCTCAGAAAGGCTTCTCAGGGTGACAGGGTCTCTTACTGCTCATATGATTCCAGCCAAGTGGCTCTGGAACTGGTGAGTAAAGGAAGAATTGGTCCGTGTCTCAACCACTGCTTCATAGTCACCAGACTCCCAAGGAACATATGTGCAAATCAGAATGGGAGTTTTGTTTTTCAAATTATAATGAGGAGCATAAAAAGTAAAACTATACTCATGTTTAACTACTCCCATTTTTTGATTGATTGCTTGATTTGAGAGAGAAAGGGAGAGAGGAAAACATCGGTGTGTTGTCCCACTTATTTATGTACTCATTGGTTGATTCTTGTATGTGCCCTGAACAGAGATCAAATCTGCAGCCTTCGCCTATTTGGACGATAATTGAACCAACTGAGCTACCGAGCCAGGGCTCCTCCCATTTCTTCTTACTGTGCACAAGCTAACATATACTAGTAGAGTTGGGGGTATCCTTGTCCAGTGATTGGATCACTGGTGAAACCCATTCAGCTGCCTGCCTTCTGCTTTTGCTGCAGATGAGCTGCAGAATGGATGATGGATCTTTCATTTGCATAGAATCAGGGGCAAGAGAAGTTATTTTCTCTACATCATCATGAACCTGTATGGTGCTGTACACACATACACACACACACACACACACACACACACACACACACACAGAGAGAGAGTTTATTGTTTACTAAGTGCTGAGATTGCATAGAATCAGGGGCAAGAGAAGTTATTTTCTCTACATCATCATGAACCTGTATGGTCCTGTACACACATACACACACACACACACACACACACACACACACACACACACAGAGAGAGAGTTTATTGTTTACTAAGTGCTGAGAGTCCCTATACTCAGTGTCTCTCTTACCTGAACCATGGTATATAAATCTACTATATTATTTCTTTCTATTTTCTGCTTTAAAAATATTTCAAGTAATCATTGCCAGTTATTTCTGTAGATATTTTAGTATCATTAAACTTCAATAAGATCTTCATTTTATATAATTTTTGCTTGCATTAATTATATATATTTCTTGCTTACTTCTCTGAGTTCTGTAAATGATAACGATGACAACAAAAATAGGTTATCCTTATTATAACAAAGATCACAGAAGGTAACACTGAAAGTGCTTAGTAAGTGCTTAGGACACTAGGCAGTGTACTAAATACATGGTATTTATTAATACATATTTCCCCCTCATAGTCAACCTATAACAGAGGCTTTTAAGCTTTTGACCCACAATGAAAAGTTGAGACTTAATACTAGTACATATATATTCCCTTTATGTGAATGGAAAATATTCATGATCAACTCATATTTTTTTCTATTGTATTCCATTTTATTCTGTTTCATTCAATTAAAGACATGCCTGTTGTGACTGAGCAAATTGATTCTATTACTCACAATAATGGGTTGCAACCTGCAGAATGAAAGGTTGTTCTATCAGATTAGGTATTATTATTATTATTATCCATATGTTACAGATAAGAGAATAGGCCTACAGAGGTTATGTGAACTGCCCACGTTCACTTAGTAAGTAACAAAAACAGGGTTCTAACTTAGTCTCTCTCCAACACCCTCACTCACAGCACTAGGTTCTGTCTTGCCTACTCACAACTTCCTAACCTTGACCTACTGTCAAGGAGGACTGTATTAAAAGGGGAATTTTTCTCTCAGTATGGGGACAGTGTAGTGTTGGCCTCAGAATTCCTAAGTGGAAGGGTTTAGAGATGAAGAGTGGACATTGGCTGAAGAAACTAACACCTCTTCTTTAAAAAAAATTCAGAACATGTGCTTATATTGGGAAGCTTTTGTAAGGAGGCCGATGGAGATTAATGTGGAAGGGAAATGTCTATTGCCACCAAACCACCTTCTGTGTGTTACCAGGGGAAATCTACTTTAAGCAATCCAAAGAACAGCAACTGGAAACGATGTTTACCCAAAGTTAAAACAGTCTTTGTTATGTGGAACTTCCTGGTGAGTGGGGAGAAGAAGAAATGGAAATCCTTTGGAAACTGTAGGGCTTTGTATCCTGACTCCTTGTAAGGCAGATAGTTAGATGGGAAGAAGTGCTGACTACTGGACTGGATATTTTTGGACACTGGCATTAGTCTCTCCTTGATGCTGTTAAATATGATTTTCAAATATGGATTAGACATCCAGATACAAAACTCAAAGAAAGACAAGCCATAAAGTGAAAAGTTTCTATCTCTTCAGTTTTTCCCTTGGCTGTCCCTCTCCAGAATCATTCCTGCTACCTGTTTGTTGTGTAGATCTCCTGAATGTTGGGCTCTGAGGGTGTGTATTAAATAGGAACATATTATAACTCATCTTCTGTGCCTTGTTGTGTTTGCCCCTTACAGTACTACTTGCAGTTTGTTGCATATATTTAATTACCTTCCTGCCTCCTTTTTCGTGGCTATCTAGTATTTCATTGTATGGATTTTCTAAAATTCATTTAACAGGCCTTCTGTGAACAGACATTATGGAATTTCTAACTTTTATAAGCCTGATTATTTTATGAGCAAATTGCCCTTGGGGCTCCGAGTCCTTTGTGTGGTCTTTTGATTCTCAGCAGAAACTTCTCAGCCCTGAGTCTTGAGCGGGAACTGATAAAGATCAGACTGTTATATTAGGTCAGGAAGTCGCTTGATCTCAATTTTCTCCAGAGCCTATTTTTAGCTTCTGAACAGTAATCATGGTAAGAAGTCTTTCTATCTCTTAGCAGATTAAAATGTTCCCCTTGAAAAGGTCCAAGAAACACGAGTTGGTAACAGTTTTATAAGTTGGTTAGGGACATTGAGTATTTATTTTTAGAAGGACAAAATGTTTGTTCTCTGAAAGTTCTATCTCTTTTATTCTTCTTAGCCATTAAAAGTTTTTCAGATTTATTTTACTATAATTCATGGAGATTTGGAAAATTAAATGGAAGGTATATATTTCCTTAAATGCATAGTTACCTATTACTTCTTTGTTCTATTCTTTAAAGACAATTATAGGAACTGTTCAGTTTTAACAAAGAAAACATTCATTTACTATCTGCATTTTCTGTCATTTATGCATTTTTAGATCATTTTAGCCAATTTCAGGGAAAATATCAAATATCAGTGAGTGATAATTATATCAGAAATTGAACAGCAAGGCAATCAAGTGGAAAGTTGGTAGAAGTATGTGGGTAAGTGATTTGGTCCATCTTTGTTTTTCTGACTCAATTATATCCATATCAACTCAGATAACAAAATTGGCACTATGTAACCCATAATCTGAAGAAAACAATGCTGTAAATCCTTTGAGAAGTGATTTTAGAATTTAATATTTTCCTGTCAGGAGATTTATGACCTGACACTGAAAATTATTAAGGCTCAGATCCAAACACTTTGTTCATTTCCACTTGCTCAGCATTTAGTAAAAAACTGGAACACGCTAACCAGATATTGGTTAGCCAAGCCTTGGACTCAAGATTTGATATCCTTGTCACCATGTGTGAACGTTGGAATATTTGGATTTTAATATATTCAAATGCTTTTCTAATGTGTAATGTGTTAGGTGAAAAATTATTACACATGCCATCAATTTAATTTAAAATGCTTCTCCTGAATATTTTATAAGTCCCTGGAATAACAACATACCCTTAATGAGCATTAGGAAGTTATGCTTTCTTGTTTTGCTAAATCATGTGGTCTCCATTATACTTAATACACTGCCTCAATTTATTCTTTTGTGCTAGGAATTTTATGTTAAAATGGAAAATAATCAACCATCCAACTTGTTCTGCAATCACATTCACTTGGGAAATTTCATTTAGAGATATTTGATACATTTTTGGAGGAGTTTGAGGGATCTAAATCGGTTCTTTTATATCTGTAATTTGGTTATATATAAAATTAAAGTTAATCTAAGTGGACAGAATCAATATTCTTCTAAATTTAATTATATGGCCAGCATCCAAGTAAGAAATTATTCTTTTTCGTATCCTCCCTTTCCCTTTTCTTACAGGGTAAAAGAATTCCTTTGCCAAAGTATGTTGGACAGTTCCCTGGTGACAGGTTCTATAGAAACCCATTGCTGTGCTGGTAGCAACATGAGACAGAGGGGAGGGGAGTGTGGGTGAGGAAGCCATTGTGTTTTGGAGATAGTAATATGCCTGCCCTATCTTCACATCACAGCCCAGCCAAGGGGACAATGTTTCATTGGAAATGGATCTTCAGTAACTATTTCTAAACCAAAGTTATTAAAGAAGATGGTATTTCAGGCTGAAGCATTCTGGGACAGAAGGACAGGAATAGTGAGGAAATAAATTATAAGTTAGACTGGACTTGCAGTTTGAAGATCCTACTATTTATAGTTACGTTTGGTGTGGGATGCCTGGAAATGTGGCAATAAATTGAAGCTGAGATTTTATTTCAGGTAATAACTTTTATGTTTATGTCCCTGGGAACATCAGTAAAACAACCCAAGGGAGTATTAGAAGAGCTGGATTGTATAACCATCGGTCTTTGTGTTCAGTGCCATAAACAGGTTTTTATGTTGTTGAGGAGTAAGTTGCTTACAATGTTTTAAGAAGGTGATTTGACTGTAGCTCCATGAAACAACTAGGTTGAGTTGTTGTGGTTGACACTATAGAAATTACTGATGGGCAAATGCAATTTTAGCAATAAATTCAAAATAAGTTTAGTAATATATAAGCTACATGAATTATTTCTAACTTTGTGCCTGTCTTTTAAAAAATAAATGGGTTATGAAATTTGTATTATTAATGCAGGTTTTAATTCTTCATTTTGTGTCATCACAGATAAATATGTGTTTAGCCGCTACTATGGAGAAGACACAATGGAAGATGCAAGGGAACATAAGAAAGGACTTTGTCCTCAGTAGGTCTCAGCAATCTGGTTGAAAAAAATCCTGGTAAAAGTACAGGAAATAAAAGTAACCATAACCCCATATAGGTTATGATCTTATTATAGGTGTTATGCAGAGTATCAACACATAAATCATTTGTCTAAACCCCCAGGATAAAGGAAACAAATTCCTTTTTATAAGACTAGCAAAGACAGAAGAAATCAACATTTTTGGGGTTCTGTTTCATGTACCTTCTTAAAGAACGAGAATTGGTTGAGCACTTATGAGCTGTCAGCACTGTTCTGTGTGCTCTGCATCCATGAGTCCCTCTAATCCTGACATCTTGTGAGATAGGTACTGTGATTGTTATTCCCTTGGAGCAGATAAAGGAACTGGGGCAAAGGATGATTCATTAGTTGCTCAAGGTCACAGAGCTCATAACTGAGGGAGCTGTGTTAGGAAATAGGAAAACAGCCAGCCCGCGGGACTTCACAGTCAACACTCTTAACCTCTAGGCTTTCTACCGTCTCATTTTGCTTATGAGTTAACACCTCTCTTTCAAGCTCAACAGATGTCCAATCTGCCCTAGTCAAATACACGCCATAAGCTAGGATCAGACACTTGAAATTTATTCCTGTATAAAATGATGATATGTTATTTGGATGCAGATGTTCACGGCTCTTCTCATTGGGAAGTAATGCGTTGTACCCCCGCTCAGTCCTGAGACTGAGATTGGGGAACTTTGTGTCATGGTTTTACTTCTGATAGCCAGATTTTCTTGATGAAAGCAATAATGGGTCATGGATTTCTAATTATTAAAAAAGGAACATCCTCTTTTGACAGCTTTGCTCTTGATATAATTTCAATAAGGAAGAGCTGAAAGCAAGTATGCTGGACTTTTGTCTGATAAACTTGGATCTTAAAACAGACTTTGGAATACACGAGAAGACAAACTGTGTATGAATACCTAGTGTCTAACATTTAGAAAAAAAAGGAAGAATCTGCCCAGCTAGAGTGGCTCAGTTGGTTGAGCATCATCCAGTGCACGGAGAGGTTACTGGTTCAATTCCTGGTCAGGGGCACATTGGTGGTGGTGGTGGGGGGACAGTTGATTGATGTTTCTCTCTTGCATTGATGTTCCTCTCTCTTTCTCCCTCTCTCCCTCTCTCTAAGCATGACCTCATGTGAAAATTAAAAAAAGGAAAGAACCTCTGACTTGCATTTCTCTTTCCCAAACATGGGCTTAGGAACTGGCTGCAGTTTGTCACTGATAACACGCTGCCTTGGAGCTGAATATGTTTTGCCTGACAGCTACCGAATCAGCCGCTCACCAAAAGTAATGGAGAGACAGGCGAAAGCCCCTGGCAACCTGCGGAATTGCTGTTAAGGCCGATAGGACTTTCTACTTTGGGGAAAATTGATGGTGTAAGGCCCCACGCCGTGTCTCATGTCTTTTCATTAAACTGCTTTTGTGCTGCCGGGGTTTCTTCATGAATTTTATTGTTCTGTCTTGCACACATGGCCCAGTATAAAAGGCCTTGAAAGTGGATGGTTCTACTGAAAAAATTTGCCTGTAAAAACAGAGATAGGGAAAGAGGCCTGCCCTAGTTATGCCCCAGAAAATATGACAATAAGCCATCAGGAAGAGCTCTGACTGATCTTGTATTTTCTGATGACATGTGCTCCCTGTTGACACAGTGTGGGAGTAGAGGGGAAAAGCTCCATGTCAGGACCCGCTCCATCCCAATGCCCTGGCCTCCGAGGGAGGTTTTAGAATGGAATGCTTTTCTACATACACCTGCCGGGTACACCAGCAACTTTGGGATCAGAGCCCTTCCTGAAATAAGGGAGAATTGCAAAAGGACTATAATTCAGGACTAGGGATTAATGGAAGGGTTGCATGTTGTGTGTTGTCATGCAATGGAAAATGCTAAGTAAACGTCCAAGCTTTTTAAAGGATGAAGTGTTTTCCCCACATATCGGGTCAGCAACCACACCTCATACTTGCATTTTCAGTAACAAGTGGAATGTCAGTGGCGTTGATTGCAGTGGGTTTCTCTTCAGACAGCACAAAACAGGAATTACTTTAGTCATTCCCAGAGTCACCTGTGGAGATGGTGAACGTATTCAGAATTCTCCATTTCTGCCACATTTATTACAAAAAGATTTTACTGGGGAGGGTCCTAAGCATCTGGATTTTTAAACTCTCTACCTTGACTTAAATCGGTTCATTGGATTAGCATGTTGTAGGTACCTAGTACTAACTGCTACCATGAGAAAAGATTTTCTTGAGAGATGAAAGCAGTGAAATATTGTAGACAAGGACTTTGGTTTTCAAAAGACCAGGGTTTATAATGTGGTACTGTCACTTACTAGTTGTATGAAATCTCTCTTTTCTGCACTTTCCTCATTTGATAGGTGGGGACAATGCTACTTACATCGTAGCGGGTGGAGAAGGTCACATGTAAAAATATATGCGAGGAGTATAGTGTCAGACCTTGGCTACTCAAAGTCTGGACCTCAGGTCAGCAGCAGTCAGCATCACACCAGGAGATGTTAGAAATGCAGAACCTCAGGCCCTTCCCAGAAACTCCTCAATCAGAACCTCTGCTGGGGGTGGGAGGGCGGAGATTCCAGTGTCCATTAAAGTGTGGCAAGTGCTGATATAGACAAAGACGAAATGTTTGTTAGCAGTGTGTGTGATAACTGTTGGGTGCTTTACAGTTCTGAGCTGAGAACTTTAATAACATCTGACAGTTGAAACAAACATTTTTATGCTATTTCTGTGTGTGTGTGTGTGTGTGTGTGTGTGTGTGTGTATGCGCGCGCATTCTCTTTATTATTCATTATTAACAAAAGTAGTTTCTGTTGCTGGTGAGAATTATTTGAGTGTTTAGTAAAACTTTCAAAATCACCTCTTAGATCTTAAAATAGCTTTTAGTTATCTCCTCTTTACATTTATGCATGTAAAGACAAACTTTTAAAGCCAAAGAAACAGTTTATTTATTTATTTTTTTTTTTTTTTTAAATATATTTTATTGCTTTTTTACAGAGAGGAAGGGAGAGAGATAGAGAGTCAGAAACATCGATGAGAGAGAAACACCGATCAGCTGCCTCCTGCACACCCCCTACTGGGGATGTGCCCGCAACCCAGGTACATGCCCTTGACCGGAATCGAACCTGGGACCCTTCAGTCCGCAGGCCGACGCTCTATCCACTGAGCCAAACCGGTTTCGGCAAAAGAAACAGTTTAAAAGTAGGTACACATGTAAAGACAAACTTTTAAAGCCAAAGAAACAGTTTAAAAGTAGGTACATGATGTTTACAAATAAAAGTTCATCTAACAACCAATAAAACGGAAACTTGTGAATGTGTTAGGAAAATGCTAGCCAGATTTTTGTAAATCAGATCAAATAAAATATTTGAAAACTATGCTATTTGTTGACTCCCATAAATTTAAAAGTAAGTCTAACAAATTTGCTATTCTTGCAATGCCTACATTTAATGAGTTTCCGATCATTATTGGAATGAGAAATCAGCATTGCGAGCCCTGTGCTAAACTTAATTGTTTTATTTGACTTTTTCAACTCACTAATACATTGCTTGTAACTTTGCCCTGGCAAAAATACTAGTATATATAAAAGATTAAATTTAAGAGGCACCTCCATTGTGTTTCTCAGAAAAGTTTTTAACTATGCAACTTTGAAAGGAAGGCAAAGATGCATTTGCCAATCTACAGCTGGGCTTAAAATATTACTGAAACCATTTCTGAAGGATTTTGAAAAGTTTCTTTCCAATTATTAAAATAAGAGCATTTGCTTTTAACAGCAAACAATCAAAACATCCACCCAATTTTTTCCCACTTGGAGTACCCACTGAGTGAGAAAACTAATTTTTTTCGCATATAGAATCTATTTTAGTTAGTCCAGCAGGTTTCTGTTGTTGTTGTTGACTGATTTTTAGTTCCACAATATATAACCTTTAACAACTCATGATGGTGGGAACAAAAGATATTCTCTCAGTTTACAACTCAAGTCATTTCAGCACCTGCTGCTCTCCCTGGGCAAGCCTGGCTTTTAACAGGCTCATCAGCAAATCTGTGGGAGAAAAGTCTTGAGGGCATTCAACCACACTGAGGTGCCCACGGTGATCATCAAGGATGCTTCCAGGAACAGCCTGTTACATTCCAACATGTTTGAGGATATTAGGAGATCGCTGAATGTCTTCCAAGTGAGCTTTGAGCATGCCCCACCACCCCTATTGTCTGCACAGGTAATTTGGGTTGATCAGATTCTTGCCCATATTCTTTATCTTCTCTCCTCCATGCGCTCCATGGTTAATCTCTCATTACATCCACCAGTGACACTTCTGTCAGACTGGGCAGTCTGTCTTTAACTTCCCGCTAAAGGAGGAGCTGTGCTGTGAATGGTATGAGCTCTCCTGTTTCAGGTCAGTAATGAGTGAGGCATGAAACCCCGTGCCTCGGCTCTCCTGTCCAACTCTGAAATAAGTGCCACAGCAGGACGGCTGGCTCTGTGAAGTATCCCTTCTTGTCAATCACGTTGACTAATTACCAGCAGAGACTTGTTCACTTGGCAAACTTGGAATTTGCTCTAAAAAACACCACGAACTCATGGAACTTGAGGAACTGTCATTCTTTCTGCTGATTCATTTATTTTATTCCTTCATTGTTGTCTGGTACATGAGGAGGAAGGGAGCTCTATTTTAGTGGCTAGAACTTGGTCCCTCAGTGAAATTCTGTGTGTGCAGAGAAGTCTGACGTTTCCTCTTCCTTCCACTTTGTTTCTCTCTTTGGACCCTGCCACTGTGACAACGGTGTTACGGAAGGAGCAGTGGGCAGAGAGGGAATAAACCCTGGTCTCTGGTACCTGCGCTACCTGTGCCCAGCAGTGTGGCCTCAAGCAGTCCCATAGCTTTGTTAAGGGATCTTCCCAATTGCCCATTTTTCACCATTTTTATCTCAGTCATGCATGGGAGCAGGAATAGTCAGGAGATAATTAGCGTTTACTATATATATATATATA
>NW_005364372.1:4331868-4332325 GCF_000412655.1 Myotis brandtii | reverse complement strand
AATAGGCCTTCCCTTCCCCTGGCTGCCTGCACCGGTTTTCCTTCGGCACCGGGGACCCAGGCCTTCACTCCAGCCAGAGCCGCCTTCAAAGCCTTGGCTGCTCCAGCTGGAGCCGCCTTCAGTCTTTGCTCCGACGCTTCGGCCTACATCATATGCAAATTAACCGCCATCTTTGTTGGTGGTTAATTTGCATATCTCGCTGATTAGCCAATGGGAAGTGTAGCGAAGGTACGGTCAATTACCCTGTTTGTCTATTATTAGATAGGAGGATATATATCTTGGAGTGAATCATATGCAGTGACCATTATTGTAGGTAAGGCAATTTGATAGGTTCAAACAAGTAGATTTCTCTATCCATACCTCAGGGCCTAAGGATGGATATCTATATCATGTTTACATCTATATCTATATCTATATCTATATCTATATCTATATCTATATCTATACCTATATCTAA
>NW_005364372.1:4282026-4330630 GCF_000412655.1 Myotis brandtii | reverse complement strand
CTGAAAGCAGGTCTCTGGGGTTTGTTTCGCTTCTATAATTGAAACATAGTTGCATTTCGGAGCTGTTGCTTTCAGGCTCAGAGCTGGGCGCAGCAGGTGGGGAACCTTGGCTTCCTCCATTGCTGGGGCAACCAAGCCTCATGTTCGCTTCAGCTGTGTGGCTGCCGGCCGCCATCTTGGTTGGCAGTTAATTTGCATATCACCCTGATTACCATGTTTGTCTATTATTAGATAGGATATCATATCTATATCTAATCTATATCTATGTCTACATTATATCTATATCATATCTATATATTCCATTCAAATTGTGTGTGTATATATATATATATGGCAAATTATACTTCTTAGGTATTTTCTTACTTTCATGATCAGATCTGTCTTGAGTCTAAATAGTGGAGCAGATAGAAATAGTTCTTAGTATCCACAAGTATTTTTTTCTGTCTTGCCTTCATATTACTCCCCGCTTCCAATTTCCTGATCCCCACCCCAGGTTAAATCCAGGCCTTCAGAGCTTCATGTTCTTCTCATCTTATTCATGTATCATCAGTGAGTCTACCTCATTCCTCTCCTTGCCTGTCTTGCATGTGATTTCAACACATCATATTCCATGCACTATGTGAGATAAAAGAGGGCATATGAAGAAGAACTCAAAATTGATGATAAACTCAATAATAGGCTATTTTATGGCTTAATGTTCTTAAAGATAATTCCATTTTAACCAGAGGATCATTTGTAAGCTTTTAAAAAAAATGTATGTGTGTGTGATCATGGAATTAGAGGGATAATAAAATTAAATGGGAAAGTGGTTGCTTGATTTGGTCCACAGAACACTCTTGAAGCTGTATTATTGGTGCATTCTAGAAAGGTTAGCTCTTTTGAGAGTAACACTATATACTGGGCTTTTTTGAAGATTCAAATACATGTCTGTTTAAGGTAGCATGTGCCTAATGGCCTTATTAACTTTTCTCTCTTTTTTTTTTTTGAACTAAGACACATTCCAATCAAATGGTATAGTGAGGCCCAGATGACAGGCAACCTGATGCACAAGAGAACCATATTCTGGGGTTGGCATCATTTCTTCTAAATTGGAGAGCTGGAATGTTTTTGTAACTGAATATTTCACTTACAATTTATATAAAAATAGTGCAAACATTCTTTTTCTGCTTTCTATTATGTGTTAGCCACACATTCAAAGAGATATTTAATATCTCAAACTAGTTACATTTGTTTCATTCTTCTTTTAGATGAGCATTCCTTTGAGATTTCTAGTGGAAGAAATGGATAGCTCCCATGTCAGGAATCCTCCCAGGGGCCTTTCTCTTTTACTTGAAGCATCTTCTGACAATGACATATGGAAAAGTCTCATCTGTAGGTAAAGCTTTAATTAAAATCACCCCTTTAGTAGCATTCAACACTGTTCCTTTGCCCAGTTGTGACATAATCAGAAACGTGTGTTTTCTTAGTCAGTACTTCAGGATTTAAATGTGAGCATCACAATTTGGATTTCTCAGCTTGTTCTTTTTTTATAATCACAGACCTTGGGCATAAGAGAAAAGTGGTTTTAGGTATTGGGATAGGGGTATTGAGTGTAGTTTTCATGATCATAAACTCTCACCGAGTAGCTAATTTTTGAGGATTACTACATTAAATACCACAGAGTCCAGTTTTTCTTTAGGAGTAGAGTAAGATCCATCTTTGGTTGTCAAGGGAAAAAAATTCAGGTTTATCTTAAAGAGAGTATATCACTGTTGATGCACTGCAGTTCTCATCTATTTACGAAGAGTTTATACAGTATTTTATTTTTATTGACTCTTCACCCAAAGACATGTGTTTTATTTATTTTTACAGAGGGAGAGAGAGAGAGAAGCATCAATGTGAGAGAGAAACATTGCTTGGTTGTCACCCATAGGCACTCCAACCGGGGATTGAACCTACAACCTAGGTCAGTGATGGTGAACCTTTTGAGCTCGGCGTGTCAGCATTTTGAAAAACCCTAACTTAACTCTGGTGCCGTGTCACATATAGAAATTTTTTGACATTTGCAACCATAGTAAAACAAAGACTTGTATTTTTGATATTTATTTTATATATTTAAATGCCATTTAACAAAGAAAAATCAACCAAAAAAAATGAGTTCGCGTGTCACCTCTGACACGCATGTCATAGGTTCGCCATCACTGACTTAGGTGGTATGTGCTCTGACCACGAATCCAACCCGTGACCTTTTGATGTATTGGAAGATGCTCCAACAAATTGAGCCACATCGGCCAGGAAAAGAGATTATATTTTCTTATTGAAGAGATTTTATTCCATAGACAGAAGCAGAGTGTTTTTGTCTGTGTTTTGACACCTCACTAGAGTGTTGGTGTGGGGCGTGCTGATTCAGCAGAGGTACCCAAGAGGTTTCCCTAATGGGGGCACAAGAGGAGAGAACAGAGATGGGTAATAGGAAGCAGGGATGTAAGAGTAGGACTGAAGGCAAAGTGCGGGGTCACTGTGGGAGAGAGAAATGGCAGCTAGTCTCAGAATGGAGGAAGAAGCAAGAATAATGTCCCTGATGGAGAAAAATCATCCAATAAGCATAGGGGGAAACTTGGGAAAAGGTCTGGGACGGAGAGAAGGACTCTGGGAAGAACTGGGCCATCGTCTAGGGAGGGGGGAGGCCTGGTTTGCAGAAGAGCATCAGGAGGAGAGCGATGACAAGGAAAGAACGTCATTATTGAAGGGCAGGCTTTCTTTAAAAACACTGTCTTCAGGGTGGGTTAGCTCCCTTCTGGACTAAATAGTGTCGCATGTTTACATGTTACTTACCCCTTCTGGTCTTCCTTGTCTTTGTAACTAGCAAGCCTAGCATTCTAGTTGCTCAGGCTAAAAAAACAACAACATGGAGGCAACCTTGATCCCTGTCTATATCCCAGGCCCAACATCCAATTGTCTTTCATTCTCATTGACTCTACCATAGAAAGATGCCAAGACCCACAGCTATTTCTCATCATCTCCTTTGCTACTTCCCTGGTCCAGACCATGTTCTCTCTTAGCCAGATTGTTACTTGATAGCCCGGCCCTTGGATTTGGCCCTTGTTCTCCTATAGATGATTCTCAATACGTCTACCTGAGGGACCTTCCAAGCCCTCCAAAGTATCCCCGCCTCCCGCAGTGTGAACATCCGAGCCCTGACTATGTCCTCTGGGTCTCACCATCAGGGATTCTCTCCTGGCAGCACATGGAATGCCTTGGGGAGTTTTAATAGGCATGCTGATGCCTGGGTTCTAACCCCAACCAGACAACTTTGAAGCCCTGGGAATGATTCCTGGGCAGTATATCTTTTAAAAGCTCCATGCTCTCAGTTTTGGGGTCTCAACAGTGAGTGAGACCAACTCATCCCCGGATGGACTGGACTGCTGGGTTTGTCTTGGTAGTAACCAGTGAGGCTGCTCAGTCAGGAGCCATAGACTAATTTTGGGGTTTCAACAGTGAGCGAGACCATGTTTCAACTCTCAAGCCTTTGATAACTGGCAAGGAAGACCAGGGCCCCACCCAGGTCATTGTAAAACTCTTTGTCAAGTGCTACACCAGCTGGATGAACAAATTTGGGGGGACACTCAGAGAAAACCAGGAAATTACACATAGTAGAGGAAAGTCAAAGAAATAGCATCCTGCTGGGCCATGAAGGTTGAAAGATTTTCCCTGAGAGAGCAGGAGAAAAAGTGTACCCCTAACATCCTCATTTATCTTGGCTATGAGATGCTAGGAGGAAACAAGTTGATGTGAATAAGAGCTGAGGCCTTTGAATCAAGCAAACCTGGGTTCAATTACTTAGGCAAATTATTTTACTAACCCATAGAGTAGGGTTGGGGAACGTCTGGCCCACGGGCCACATAAGACTTGTGAAATCATTTGGTCTGGCCCTATCATGCCATTAGGGGTGAGTTAATTAAATGTTTGGCCAAATATAGCAGGCTAATTTTTAAGCTGATGATTTTGTATGGCCCTCAAATGATGTTATAAATATCCAAATGGTCCTTGGAAGAAAAAAAGGTGCCCCATCCCTGCTTTAGAGCCTCAATTTTCCTATCTGTGAAATGGAGATAGTAATAGTACCTAGCTCACAGAGATGTGAGTACTATCAACTGTATTGACACATTATAAGTATTCAGTGTTACCAAAGTTAAGTAGGTATTTATTTCTTAGAAATTGGAAGGAATACCTTAAGACTCAGTGGTTCTCAACCTTCTGGCCCTTTAAATACAGTTCCTCATGTTGTGACCCAACCATAAAATTATTTTCATTGCTACTTCATAACTGTAATGTTGCTACTGTTATGAATCATAATGTAAATATCTGATATGCAGGATGGTCTTAGGCGACCCCTGTGAAAGGGTCGTTCGACCGCCAAAGGGGTCGCGACCCACAGGTTGAGAACCGCTGCCTTAAGTGGTTCATGGGTTGCATAGGGTTCTGTGGTCTTCAGACCAGCAGCATCAGCATAACCTTGCGGTTAGTTGATCCGAATTGCAATGCTTTGGCCTGTCCCAGAACCAGAGATCTGAATCTGCATCCTAACAAGGTCCCCAGGCGATTCCTGTGCACATTACGTGTGAGGAGCACTTTTGTAAAGCTCAAAAAGATGAATAAGAAACAGCTCATGCCCTTATGGAGCTTAGAGGTCCCTGAAACAGCTTTAGTGTTTACAGAAATAATTATAATGTGATAAGTGACATGAGACAGCCACGCCAAATGCGAAAATGCCACAGATTGTTTCAAGCTAAAATGGAAAAGAGTATAAAGTTTCTTTTCTGCCTGATAAATTCTGAAAGTTCTTAAAGTCGCAGTGAGCCCTTTTCCTGCTCTGCCATCCTGCGCATGCTGTACACTGCAGAGCTTAGCATGTATGGAAGTGGAGAGCTGGATTTGGCCATGCATGTTAGGGACAGTTGACCTGCAGGTTTAAGATGAATCATTGCCTGAAAGAAAAGGAAGTATCACAAGGTAGCAAAAATGATCCAAGAATTTTTTCTATGAAATAAACTACTCAAAGAAAGATCAGAGTTCAGATAAAGCATGTGAATGAAAATATTACAGTTACCTTAATTGTTGATCCTCATGCTTTTGAAAAGAAAACTACTCTTTAAATTCAAAAGCAACGAAGAAAACCAAAAGCTGCCTACAGTTTCCCCTGTTGACATTGTGAACAAAATATTGATTTGTTAATTTTCTCCTTCTTATGGTACTGCTTTTACCTCGTCTAGTTTACCACTGCAAGTTACCAGAAGTAAAGCAGTTTAGTCAAAGGGCATGATTAAACTCCTGTAATCACTGCAGTATACTTATTTTGGAAGCATTGGCCTCAAAATGAATTTAAATGATTATTAAAGTAGAGAAAGAGACTGTTATTGTTTAGTGTATCTGAGGCAAAGAGTGGTATGTGTGGGATTTAAGAGAAACTACACCTACTATCCTTCTACACTTACCCCTCCCCACCCCCCCCAAAAAAAACACCTTCCAAAGGAGATACAGAATAAAAGTTAAGACGACAGGATAAGTCTCACGAGATGCAATAATGCAGTCCCTTCTCCTGATGAAACGGAAAATTGTCAGGTTTATACAGAAACAGGTAGCTTTGAATTTGAAGGCTGTTTCAGTAATATTAAAAATATCATTGCATTTTACTTGAATTCACTGCACAAGTATTTGCTTTTATATTTTTATTTATTTTCTAAATAAGCAGGTAAATTTTTCAAGTTTGGGGATATTTTACTTCAACTTGTGGTAAAACCACAAGACCTACTATAATATTGGCAAAAACAATAAGTTGAAATAAGTCTTTAACTTTCTGTCACTGGCTATAATTACTTTTCCTTTTAATTGAATTTATCAGGGTGACAGTGGTTAACAGAGTGATACAGGTTTCAGGTACACAATTCCTCAACACATCACCTGTGCACTGTATTGTGTGTTCACCACCCCAAGTCAAGTCTCCGTCACCATTTATCCCCCTCCTTCTCCTTCTTTCACCTACACACCCCCCTTCCCCTGTGACAGTCACCACATGGTTGTCCGTGTCCATGAGTTTTGTTTTATTTTTTTTAATCTTTTTTGCTCAATTCCAGATATTTGATGACTGTGAATAAATTCAGTGGGGTTTTGTTCTCAATATAAAGATGTGAAATACATAGTGAAAGTGATTTTCAGTGACAAATTGGACCAGTGTGACTCTGACATGGCAGGAGTGACCTTGTTCATGGTTAATTTTACTTAATATTGTTTTGTTATTAGTAATCTTTAAGATCTGTTATTGTCTTATTTCACATTGCAATTTCATCTGCCAATGGCTTTAGTGTTTATGTTTAAAACTTACTTCAAATTGAAATTTCCTACCTACATTCTTCAATTAATGTGTATTTGAATAAAATGACCTAAAATAACATGTTTGCCTTGCCAATAATATTCTTAGGACTTCTTAAAAGTTGTTTCAGACAAGGGAAGATGGAAGGAAGTATAAATTGGATAACAGATAATGAGAAGTATTTATATTATTTTCTTGGCTTCTTATGCACATGAAGTCAGTGCTTCACTTTCTCTTTAGGAATTAGCCATTCTCAGTTCTTCTTCACCACTATCAATGAAAAGTTGAGGGACATTTCCCCCCACATTTCCCATGTGATGATGGCCCGTTAAAATTCATATTGCTACATGACATCTATTCTTAAATTGATTTTTATGTGAGCTCATTTAAATTTGACTTATTATTTATTGGACTTACTTCAAAAGGAAAATCTCTTGTTCATTTTTGAATAGTACATGGAGGGCTTATATGATTACAAATAGTTGTGTTTAGGCAAATAAACTTATTTCGTAAGCAGATTTATTTGCTATAAGTTTAATGTGGTAACTAAAATGTTATTATTTTTATTTTACATGTCAGAACCTGGATATAATTGGCGAGCAAATATAATGCTATCATTTAGCTAATTTGCTGTAAAAACTGTTTTTCAGTAAATATTAGTTTGAGCCATATGAAATTGCTATTTGACCATTTTTTACCTACAGATATGGCATTTGCATTTGGTTCAGCCTAACACTAAAAGCCAAAACATGGAATGTTATTATAATTAAAACAATAACAAGTCAAACCATGGAACGAGTAACACCTCACACTTGGGGTGCAAATTTTTGTGCTAAAGAAAACAAACACTAAAAGAAAAACATTTCTGAGGAACTTGCTATTTTTATTATCATTGCATAAATGTGAAAAAGCTAATTAAAACTATTAATAATCAGAAAGTTGAAGGTAAAGTTGAAAAGCCTTTACCAACAAAAGTTGGATACACAGCAAAAAATACACGAGTTTCTCTGAAATAACTTTGTGCTTCCTAACGAACATCAAACTAACCAAACTTCCTGATTTTAATTAGCAAGGAACAACCTCTTGGTTATTTTAATCTACTTTGGGTACTTATTTCCTTTTTTTATTGTTACAGGATTAGATGAAATATTAGTAATTACACCAGTTTGTCCCTTTGTAAAAGAGGAGGTTGTGTTACAGTTTTCTAAGGTGCCTTTCACCAATAGGCTGTGTTACAAATAGGAGAAAAAAATCTAACATGGTTTAAAGAATATTTACTTAAGCGGTAATTATGACTGGAAAACATTAGAGTGGAAATGAGGTATGTTTTAGAGTCCTCTTTGCTTTAGCTCATTTTTTTTGGAGTGGGGGGGAAGTTCATTAAAATAAAAAGAAATTATAAACATTTAAACCATGACTATTTTTCTCCTTGAACTTTAGTTCCTGTTGAAATTGGAAAGAAAACTATGTAGCAACTTCTGTGTGCTACCAAGAGTGCTCAGCCACCTTCCAGCGGCTCTCACAAGGTGGCATAGCCTTTAGCCGTTCCTTTAAGTGCCTGTCATGTGCCAGGGCTGCACTCACAGGTTCTGGGACGTGGACCTTAGCAATGGAGATCCAGACACTTGTTTGATTAGCATATTTGGACATGCTTGCATTAACCAAACTCAAAAGATATTAATACATAGACCAAAATGTAAATATATTGGTTTACAGTAAGAGTTATTTGTTCCAAATGATTTAGAATAGACATGAGAACCTGCTCAGTGCCGTCTCACTGGAAATTACAGCAAAAATTAAATTATAACTAGAAGGCCGCTCGGTGAGTAGGTCTTAAGGGGGAATGGGATGCCTTGCATGATTCCTCTGATGTTTGGATGTCTCCCATTCCACAATCATGATGCAACTTCCAGGGGGACCAGCTTGCTCAAAATTATGAAGCACAGTATGCTTCCTATAGATAGTGATTGGATGAGGATTATGTCTTTTGAAGATATCCCTTTTTGTCTCAATTTCACATTACATTTCCCTCCTTGACCAAGTACTTTATATAAGCTTGCTAATCCAACTTTCTAGCTTAATGACTAGCCCCAAAAAGGCGCTCAAGAAAGGCTTAATCAATGGACACTACCATTAAGCAAGCACCAACGTTTTTATCTTCTAAGACACTTTGTGTACAGTGTATTGGTTCATTCTAAGGGGTGTGTGTGTGTGTGTGTGTGTGTGTAATGGCAAGTACATGATGCCTACCTCCTAAGCCTTGATGCTTTGGGAAAATAAACATTTTCTGATGATATTGTTTTGCAAAAGTTCTAGATATGATTGGGAATTTTTTAAAATTTGCTTGCCAATACAGATCTAGATTCTTCCTAGAAATGAAATTTCAAACCTCAGCGAAACAGAGTATTCCTAATTCTCCCCAGTTTGGTGACGCTCTTTTGATGATAGTGAGTGAGTATTTGTGTGGGTGTATGGGTAGGAGAATCCACTTTTGAGACACTTGGAGGTCATACTCAGATAATTAGTCATTTGCCAGAAACCTGAAATTTGTTCTTGGCTGTAATCTAATCTTCACTAAATTGATGTTTTTCCCTCCTAAAATGGCTATTGCATTATTAAAATTAGTGAATATGAGAGATACTTTGCCTGTAAATAGAACAGGTAATTTTAATATTTTGCTATAATCCCTCTCAGTATGAGTCTGCAATGCCAACTGATGGGTTGCAAAGATGTTTTCAGAAAAACCTAAGAGAAACCATGAACTTCTGTTTTCTATTTTATATTTCTATACCTGAAAAAAAACAACCAACACCTAAAAATACGATTTCCCTTTCTTTTCCCCCTCCTTTACTAAAAATAATTCATCTTGGTTTTTTACTCTATAATACATGCCAAAAGTCAGCCCAGAGTGAATTTTTATAGCCAACTTAGATCCCCAAAATAGAAACTGCTGACAGTTCCTTAAATACAGTAACACTGGCAGGTGCCTTGGTAATAAATTCACGAGCTTCGAATTCACAAAACAATAAAGTTATGCAAATTGGAGCATGTAGGAAGAATAATCTGAAACAAATGGCAGAGCAGTACGTTTAGCACGGAGGCATCAAGGCAAATACCCTGAGGAGACTCAGGGAAATTTAAGATCACGCAGGGAGATGCAGACATAATATATGAACACGCTTCATAATAAATGAGCACGGGTCAGGCTGACCAATTAACAACCGATTTCCCTGTTACCACAACCACAGGCGGAGATGAGAAACCGATCACAAGGTTCTGCATTTCAGATATATGTAACAAAAGGCGAGTGGGAAATAAAGAGACCTAACCCGATTGAAGTTATCAGAGTTGCTTTGCTTTAATTGTTCTTTCAGCATCATTCCCATCAGTCAGATGCAGGTTAGTGGTTTAATTTTAGTCAAACAATCAAACATGTAATACATTTTTAATTCCATTTATTGTAAATGCCCCTGCTGAATCATCTTTTACTTTTAAACTCTGATATTACTGGTGTAATGGAAAGTTGTTCAGTTAACTTATTTTTAGGCAATACAAGGTTTCATTAAAACTTAAAATAGCTCTCATAATCATAGACAAAAATGGAACTGAGTAATGCAGTGCTACTTTTTGTTAGGTGTGTGATAAAATGTAACTTTTTGAACCTATGGCTTGCAGGATGTAACAGAAATGTTTAACTTTTCTTCTTTTGGTTTCTATCACCTTTAAGTAACTCCCCCCAAAAGCAATATGGCTGTTGGGTGCATAAGACAAATGTATTAGAATAATGATTATTTTTAAATAGAATAAATTAATCATCCCTCTTGAGGCGAAGACATAGTGGGCTACTATAAATTTGTTGGAGACAAGAACCATGACTGACCCTGTTCATGCTGTATTGCATTACCTAGCTCCATCGTCTGGCTCTTGATGCATTATTATTTTTTTAATATTTACATTTTATTGGATCTATTTTAGAAGTGATATTACAGTTCTTGTTTTTTCTTTTTTTATTTTGTTGAGAGTATTACAGAAGTCCCCTACTTTTCTCCCATTGCCCCGCTCCACCTGGATCCCTCCCCCACCCCCTTCCAGGTCTTCACCACCCGATTAGCTGTGTCCATGGGCTATGCATATATGCATATACATTCTTTGGTTAATATCTTCCCGCCCATCCACCCCACTCCCCATCCCTCTGAGATACCTGTCTGTTCCATGTTTCCATGTCTCTGGTTCTATTTTATTCCTCAGTTTATTTTGTTAATTAGATTCCACATATAAGTGAGATAATGTGATTTTGTATTTCTCTGATTGGCTTATTTCACTTAGCATAATAATCTCAAGTCCCTTCTTGCTATCTCAAAGTGTAATTGATCCTTCTCCCCCCTCCCTTAATATTACCTGAAATAAAGAAAAATATCATTTGCAAACGTATGTTCACAAAAATTGAGTTCAAGGGCACGGTGGGGACCATCTGTGCAAAGCCTCTCAGGAAAGGCAGGTCTGGAGAAACATCTAGTGTTAAATAGACACTGAGGTCCCCAGAGCCAGGTCTGCAACACACATATTAGACTTGGTCAGGCTCAGGCTACCTACCGGGACCACATTTGCCAGCATTCAACACTTGGTCTAAAAACAGTGCCTTTTTTTTTTTTTTGGTTCTAATTAAATTTCTAAGAGAAGAAGATACTAATTTTTTCTGATTGTTTCCTTACTTAACATTTTCAAATGAACAACCAAACTATTCCGGTGAAAACATGGTTGAACAGTAAATAAATGTGTTGTGACCAGAATTCCCCTACAAGACTTCCTCATCCCACCTCAAAGAATTTTTTCAGAAGTCTGCAGTGTATAGCTGTGCGTGTGTATGTGTGTGTGTGTGTGATTTTTCTAAAAATCCCCTTCCTAGTCACTTAAACTTGATTGTTGCTTCTCTCCTAGCATATAATCTTCCTAATCAAATTAATGAAGAATACTTTAAATTTTAGTGAGTGCATTTCATAATTAAACCAGGATAAAAAAAGGAGCACATTCGAAGAGGACTATGGCGGCAGAACCCAAAACAATTGCTCTGCCGCTGGCTACTCTGCACTAGATGTGAGACTGTAAGTAAATCATGGAGCCTCTGTTGATTTCAATGAATGCATCTGTGAAATAGTTTTTAAAAATTCAAGATGGTGATTAAGTGTTTGAAAAACACCACTTCTCATTTTGACCTGGCTTTTTGTGTTAAAGCTAAAGGAAGTTCCCTCTTTTCATGTACAATAGACAAGGGCTAATAGTTTTGTGAAGGCCCGAGGGAACAACATGAACCTTCTAACAATGAGAAAATAGAGACCTGGTTTCATTTCATAAGTGGAGGACACTTTGGCAAAACATCCATTGTGAGAAGATAAACTTACACAACGATCCTGACTCAAAGTATTTACTGTGGAGTATGAAGTCTATTTATCGTGCCACATTGAGTTGCTTATGTTGTTAGATATTAAGTTATGTGCCCAAAGATACTATGTAGAATATGTATGTATACCATATTCTCCAGATAAAATGTAATAAAACCAGATATTACTATCAAAAAGCTACAATACAAAGTAAACAACTTCTTGGAAGAAATAAGCCATTAAAAACTAATGGGTCAGAGGCATTTAGAAAGTAAATGGGGGGAAAAACCTGAAATGCAGCAGATTGTCCTTACAAACAAATATATACTGTTAAATAACTTCACAAAGTAAAACACAAATACTTTAGGAATTTGAAAAATATATGTAACTTATACCTAACCATATAAGGGGAATTGAATGACATAAAATGAATGAATGAAACAGTAAAAAGCAAAGTGTATATATCCAAGAGCTGATTCTTAAAAGTAATAATGTAAAATCCTTTGGATCTATAACTAAGAAAAAATGTAATACACGCTTACTTAAAAATGAGTCAAGAAGTCAAAATGAAATATAAATTTCAATTTAAAAAAGAAAGTATAAACTGATTCTCTGTGAAACCATGTAGCAGGAAATAATTTAGTGGCTGACTATAATTTTGGAGTAAAAAACTACAGTATCTGAAATGGAAGAAATTGAAAAAACATTTATTAATAACTCATCAAAATGTTTCACCCATAAGCTTTTCAAATTTTTAAGAAGTAAATTAATGTTTATATTAATAGAAATTGATAAAAAGTATTCCAGTTAAAATTTTTCAAGATCACATAAATCAGAATCTAAAACCTAACTGAAAATATCACAAAAATGTATCTATAGACCAATCTCTTTTATGAATATATACACAAAAAGTCTAATTAAAATATAGCAAGTTAAATCTAGTTATATCTTGAAAGAATAATTCACCTCAACCACCAATGGCTTAGTGTCATGAATTCATTAATAATTAATTGCAGACATACGGCAAAAGAAAAATTTTACTAGATGTGGATAAAAAACATGTAAAAGTTAATACTTATTCCTGGCAGAAAATATTAATAAACTAGAAATAAAATAATCCCAATTATGCAAGAAAATGTGTCTCAATCAACCAGTATCATAGAGTGACATACATCCAAAGGCATTCTTGCAAGAAATCTGGCTATTTTTATATTGAATGGCATATTACAGATGATTGGTAGTGATTACTTTTTCCAAATATCAAATAGTTTTCCCAGTGTATTAATTAAAACATACATTTGTTTTCATTGTTTCCAAAAACTTCATTAAAATAACAATAAAAGTTGAAAGTTGAAACTTACAGGACAGAGAGAATAGAAGAGGTAATTGTGGAGGAAGGATGCTATGCATTTTTTTTGAAGATGGGAAGAAGGTATGGGAGTGGTGACTAATGGAGGAAACTCAAGTTCAATGTCTACAGTGAGCCTGGCATTGAGAAAGGAGATATTTTATTCCCCAAGACTCTAAAGGAACCAGGGATTATAGGTGAAGATGAGACAAAGAGCTGCATAGAATGATCAGTTGAAAGTTTATTTAAGTAGCAGTTAGATCCCCAGCTCACTCCATCTCTTTCTTACATGACCATCCTATGCTGTCAGGAGACTATCCTTCCCCAGCTTACTTGGGGAAGTGGATTATTTGAAGAAATTCATCCCTAGGATTTTGAGACTCTGGGACATCAGGGATATGAGAAGCTGGGGGTGAGGAATGAGATTGACAAACAGGGATTTAAAGTCTACATACTGAATGTGAGAAGGGTCAGCTTACTTCCCACCTGCTGGCCTGAAGGTCTGATTTTTCAGAAGAACTTTGAAAGAGCGATAAAACCTCTCAAGCAGGAAAAGAGAACAACAACAATAAAAACAAACAAATAAAAACAACTCAGAAGAACTATATTTAATGTAGGGAACAGAAGAAACTCTGAAACAATTTAAAAAAGTCTCAGAGAGATAAGAAATCACACCTGTCAGAATGGCTATCATCAATAAATCAACTGACAGCAAGTGTTGGGCAGGATGTGGAGGAAAGGGAACCCTCCTGCACTGCCGGGGGGAATGCAGACTGGTACAGCCACTGTGGGAAGCAGTGTGCAGTTACCTCAAAAAATTAAACATGGAACTGCTTATGACCCAGTGAGCCTACTTCTGGAGATGTATTAGAAGAACCCCGAAACCCTAATTGGAAAGAATATATGCACCCCTATGTTCATTGCAGCATTATTTCCAATAGCCGAGATCTGGAAGCAGCCTAAGTATGCCTCAGTTGATGAGTGGATAGGTGTGGTACATTTACACAATAGAATACTACTCAGCTGTGAAAAAGAAGGAAATCTTACCTTTTTCGACAACATGGATGGACCTGTCACCCCAATAAATTCAACAATTTTTTAAAAGAAGTGCACTACATCAATTAAACAAGAAGAAGGTCCTAAGTTTCTTTTATCATAAATTCTCTTCTCTGCCTTAGACTCATCACTCTTCTCTCACTCTTTCTTTCTTTTACTCTGTTTACGTAGACTCTAGATTTCTTAGTCCTACACAGTATTTGTGCCATGAGCAATCCTACATTCCTGCCTTGTGGCTTATTCAGCTGGGAGGACTGAGACGGAGAGATCCCACCTCCCGATTCCTCCAGAATTGAGGAATCCAGGAGGAAAATGTCCTCATGGACATGTTCAAGGTTAGACCAGCCCATGGATGGTCTTCGTTTTTCTTAAATATATATATATATATATTTTAATTATAAATATATAAATATAAATATAAATATATATATTTCCCCCCTGACTGGGTAGTTAGAGCATTGTCCCAGTACATCAAGGTTGAGTTCCATCCCTGGTCAGGGCACATACAAGAATCAACCAATGAATGAATCAATAAGTAAAACAACAAATCAATGTTTCTCTCCCTCTCCCCCCTTCTTTTCCCTCTCTAAAAATTCAATAAATAAAAATTTTGAAAATAGGCAGTTTTTATTGCGAATGTATGTTAATTCCTTCTCTCCATTTTTAAATGAATAAAACTGGTAGAAATTTGGTTGCAATCCCAGCCATTGGGGAGAAAATGAATTATTTTTGCTAGTTTAATCTCATGTAATAGTTCTAAAAAGCTCCTCTCTAAGTTGAGGTGGATGTAGATGAAAATGTCACAGTTGTTGATGAGTGAAAGCTGAAATTTTATCATGTTAATTTTATGTTTCATAAGCCAGCAAATCTATTGCCACTATTTATTTCTCATCTTTTTCTTTTGAGGAAGCCAACTGAACGCTAAGCTCTTGTGGATGTATTTCTTTTAAAAGTAGTGGTGCCATACCATGTACTGTCATTATTTTAAAACCGTGACATTCTGACAGTGTGTCAGAAAAAGTGGTGGCTGTATGAAATTTACATGCCTAAGTTTGTAACTAAAACTAATTTTGTCAGGGAATATTTTATAATTACCAAATTAAAGAACTGTATAATTAAAGTAAAATGAGCTCTGCATGCGCCTAGAAACATAATCTCTTAATGCTTTTGTTAGTTTTTTTTTCCAATGACATTATTTTGGGCTATATATAACTTATTTCAGAAATAGTGACAGAAGTAAAATCATTTTCCAGAGATTTGGAGAAATCCATGAACAACTTACTGTGTTGAATTATTTTCACATTCAATTTAGTGACTTTTAAAAGAGGAACAGCACATTGACCAACTTCAAATGCCCCTCCCTTCTCATACTTCTGTATTTTATTTATAGCTGAGGAAAACCTTTCTTCATGTCTTCCTGTCAGCTGTGCAGAGAGAAGCAGCTCTACTGAAATTGGGTAAAAGAATATCCAAAATACTTTTGAGCGCTTTGGGTTGGTCTTTGTTAAATTAAGATAGCTGTTTTCCTAGCTACGTTGATAGGGAGCTAAAGAGCTACTTATTTTTATAACACTCCTATATATAAAACTTTGAAAAGCCCTTTTAATGAGGAGAATTTATTTTTTCAGATTAACTTTGTCGAAGTGTAGTGAACATTGTCTGTATTTTGGAATTGAATGTTAGAATGATATGAATCTTTAGTTTCCTGATCTAGAGTTTCCCTTACATGCACCCTTGCTCACTCTTCAGCCAGTCTGGTCCTCTTATAACAGGGTAAGACTTGAGGAGTGTGAATGTTCTGGTATGGACTTCATTACTATTCGGCAGGAAGCTTTATGGCCACACTGGATAGATTTCATTATTGTGGGTGTATTTGAAGGAGCCTGTTTAGAAAATAATTGGGTAGGTGCCACTATATTTAAGAAAAAAATGTGTATATTTTTGAAACCATCTCTCTTTTTGAAACTTGAAGGAGATGGAAAAATACCATCTATATTTGTGAAGAAATTATATAGCTGTGAATGATAAATAAATCAACTCATGTCTCTAGACTTCAGTTTTCTCACCAATAAAAAATATGTTGCTACCTTCTCTAGTAAACTTACGGTTTTTGAATTAAATCTATATTTGTGAAGAAATTATATAGCTGTGAATGATGGATAAATCAACTCCTGTCTCTAGACTTCAGTTTTCTCACCAATAAAAAAAGATGTTGCTACCTTCTCTAGTAAACTTACGGTTTTTAAATTAGATCATAATGTAATGCATATGAAAATGCTTTGAAAAGTGTAAAGCACTATGCACGTATAAGGGGTTATTATTTTTCATTGCTGTTTTGTTTTCTAGGACTACAATAGAGCTAAGTGCCTTTATTTTATTCTGCTAAACAAGAAGGGAAATAGAAGATTATTGTATTTAAGGTAATTCAGATCTAAGAAATTAGAAATAGAATGTGGACAGGCCTGTGACTAGATAGGCAATTTGCATATAAGCATTTGAATATGCAGAAGCAACTTACTATGTTGGCAAGTAGAAGTAGGTGGTAGAGTGCCACACTGTTCATAGAAAGATATAAACACATTAAAAGGGATGATGATGTTGTGATCATAATAACAATTAAAAAGATAGAAGCTCCACGGAGGCAAAGGTTTTTTTATTTCCCTTAATGTTTTCTGAACCAAGAATTAGGCTCAGTTCTGAACCAAGAATAATGCAATAAATATTAGGCACTTAATAAATATTTGATGATATGTCTGAATAAATAGCATTTAATGTAGATACATTTAAAATTTGCACCTGTTTCCCTGTAGCTCATCAATAATTTATTTAGAATTTTTCTGCTTCTCTTGAGATGATCATGTGCTTTTTGTCATTTATTCTATTAATATGGTACCTTTCATTAATTGATTTTCAGATGGTAAATCAATCTTGCATTACTGGTATAAATCTGCGGTATATAATACTTTTAATATATTGATGGATACTGTGTGAGGAATATTGGCCTGCAATTTCCCTTCTTGTGATGTGTCAGATTTGGTATCGGTAATGCTGGTCTTATCTAATGCTTTGGAAGGAGTCACTTGCCTTCAATTTTCTGGAAGGGTTTGCATAGAGTTGGCATTATTTTTTCCTTAACTATTTGGCACAATTCAACAGTAAACTCCACCTGTTCCTGGGCCTTTCTTTGTGGGGAGATTTTTAATTACAGATGCAAATTCCTTAATCGATATAATACTATTCACACTACCCATTTCTTCTTGAATTTGGTCGTTTGTATTTTTCAAGGGATTTGTCAATTTCACCTAAGTTTTCAGATGTATAGGCATTAAGTGGTTGATAATATTTTGTCATTACACTTTGAATTCTGTAGAATCTGTAGTGATGTCACGTATTTTATTCCTGATGTTAGTTATCAGTAATCTTCTCTCTTTTTTTTCCATGATCAGTTTTACTAAAAGTTTACCAGTACTCCAGATCTTATTAAACAATCAACTTCTGATTTCATTGATTTTTCTCTATTATTTTTCTGTTTTCCATTTCATTGATTTCCATTCTGATCTTCATTATTGCCTTTCTTCTGCTTGCTTTGGGTTTCATTTGCTCCTCTTTCTCTAGTTTCATAATATGGAAGTTGAGGTAATTGATTTGAGACCTTCCTTCTTTCATAATGTATGTAATTAGTACTATCCAACTTCCCTTAAATATTCATGCTGCCTTAGCTACATCCCACAGATTTTGACATGTTGCTTTCATTTTCATTCTGTTTAGAATATATTTTTATTAAAGTGTATAATGTGATGATTTGATATACATTGTGAATGTGTGAATGGATTCCCCCCATTTCCTCAAAAAAGTTATTCCCATTTCAGTAAATTTATCTTTATATATGTATTTATATCCACCAGAGCGAATCATACTATTTTTTTTATCAAAAGTAGGAACACATGATATTTATCACTAAAGTAATAGTCTCATATAATCTAGAACTAGTTCTGGGACACTTCATTTTTTTCAGTAACTGAACTCTTTCACGTCCTGACCAAATTTTATCTTTTTTTACTAGAAATTTTTCTGTAATGGGCAATTTAATAAGAAGATTCTTATTGAGTAATTACTTGGGTGAAGAGAATGGTATATTTGACAGAAAATATTCAGTTTCTTACAGAATTTTGTCATTAATATAATGTCCAAAATCAGGACATTTCAGATTATAAGTGAAAACTAGAAACGTTTTTTAAAAATTATTATTTTCCTTTGGCAAATTCATGATTAGTATCTTGTATCCAGTAGGTGCAAATGACTGTTAGTATATCATAGTAGAGGGATCACTTATTGATTTTCTACCAGGTGGTAGGAACTAGGTTAGGCACTTTACATTTATTGTCTTACTAGTGTCCCAGTGCACGAATTCGTGCACATAGAAAAGAAATTATTTAGTCCCGTACTGGGCAAGACAGGCCGGACACGCCCTGAAGCCAACCTCCCATGGTCCCTCCCAGGCCAGCGGCACCTGGGCTGGCACTGCAGCTCAAAGGGCATCTGCATAGTGAGCGGAGTCCCTCCAGCAGGTGGGGTCCCTCGGCCTGGCCTGTGGGGATCGGGCCAAAACCGGCTCTCCAGCATCCCTTGAGGGGTCTGGAGTGCAAGAGGAATCATGAGGAATTGGGCTCCCTCCTGGTTCTGGGGTGCATCACCGGAGAACCGCCTCTGCCAAGTGGCCGCAGCTCAGCAGCTCCTACATTGAGTGTCTGCCCCCTGGTGATCAGTGAGCATCATAGCTACTGGCTGGTCGGACAGTCGCTTAGCCTTTTATATATATAGATGGACTCTTCCCAACAAGCCTATGAGATATTATATCCCCATCTGACAGATAAAGAAATTGAGGCTTTGAGGTTAAGGATATTGGCCATGTAGCAAAGAATTCTAATGTAGTCTTCTGATTTTAAGCCAGATGGTGATACTGATTCTTACAGGATATCTGTGTTTACATAGACCTCCAGAAGTAGTTCAAGTAGTATTAATACTAAAACAGCAAATCAGAGTAATCTATAATTCTGCTGGTCTCCAAAAAACCATTTTTTTCCTTTCCATCCAAATTACCATTATAAAGTTTTCAGGGAAGATAGAATCTGCATATTTTGAGCCTTTGTTTTGGCAGAAAAAAAGAGGAGTTAAAAATGTGCAGTTTGTTCAAAGTGCAGATATGCGGTGGCATTTTGGCACGGTTCCAAGGGCACAGATTTAACTTGGGATTTTGGTGGCTGTTACTAGGAATGCACTGTTTATCAAATTCAGTGTTAACTGCACAGTTGATGATTTTCTAGCAAAGCTCTTTCTCTTTTTAACTTAAAAAAATCTTCCACTGACTTCTGGGGGTTGATAAGTAAAATACACAAGGAGGTACGGTCTTGGCCAAGCCAAGTCTTCTATTAAAGAGTCATACATAAGGTCATGCTACAGAGAGGTTAGATCATTGGAATCTGGATAATTCGGCCTCTCTCCTAAAGCCTTGTGGCCTTGCATCTTAGTGGAAATGAGAGAGGGTGGCCTTGCCTTCGTGAGGTAGTGAAGTAACCAGGCCGCAAACGCCTGTCAGATGGTCATCGGTGCTCCTGAGAGGTTTGACAGGTAATATTGTAATCAAGTACCTTGGTCATTCTATGACCTGAAAGGGTTATTATGTTTCCAAAGGCCAGAATTTCCGTCCTTCTCGATAGTTTGTGTCCCTGTGTTTAAAATGTCTTCAAATTAAACACTCTGAATATGGAATACATTTCAACCTATTGCTGAAAAGTTTTTCCTGGCTTATTTCATCATTACTTTCAAGAAACTCCCCCTTTTTTGTAGCTTCCATGGTTGTTCATCCATGTATGTCATGTCATTCACACATGCAAATGCCTGAGAAGGAAAGAGGTCACTGGATTTTAGAATCATGATTCTCCTAGCTGACCACACGTGGAATTCAAGAAGTTGTTAATTTAATAAATTCCTGTTTAATAATACATGATTCATGAACCTGAAACTGCTCTAAAAAACATCTTAATTTTTAAAAGTACACGATTGCCTTCTAGTAGGCAATCTATTCTCTTGACTAGTCAACAGAAGATGAAAAAAATATTATTTTTCAAAGTACTAGTAATCTGACGAAGAAATTCCCTGTTAGTTTATTTTGCTCCCTAGAATATATGTAAAAAAGGTGATTTTTTTTCACAAGGTGAATGATGACTAATTCAAATTTATTTTACCCCAGGCTAAGGCCCTAAAGAATCTGTTTATCATTCTTGTTTGATTGTATGATTGATTCTTTTCAGGTTGGGCATGGCTGTATTTCCATTCAGCTTTTTTTCTTTATTTTACCTATATTTTGGGGATTTTACGCCCCCTGCTGGCCCTTGCCATGCATGAGAGTTGAATCTTCTCCAAGGACTCTATAGTCTGATTCTATAGTAATTGTTGCTGTTTGTTTCTCCTCGAGCCTCATGTATAGTAACGTTTATGCTCCAAACACAGCGGCAACCCCAAATTTTAAAGGTGGATATTTTTTGTTTTTAGTCATTAAATTTTCTCAAAAATTTCCTAGAAAGACTAGAGCAGACTGATGCTAATTTTAAAAGTATGGAAAAGACATTCTAAATCGTGTTTGAATGCTAGATGAAATTGGTTTAATTAAAAATCATTTCTTAAAGAAAAGCTATGTTCTTGTTCTTAATGAGGACAGTGTCTTTCTTCCTCTTAATATACAGCAATTGTGTTAGGAAACCAAAATCTGTTTGCATTTTAAAATAATTCATAAAACTTTTGCAACTTGATGTTGGAAATAAATGGCTCTGGCTGATTTCAAACTACATTTACTTTGACAATGCTTTCAAACAAGTATCACCCAAAGCCGTTCAATCTTTTGACTATTTCTTTATGAGATAATTTGGATAATTTTAAATCTCAAAAAAAAAATCGCCATATACTATTTTTAGCTCCAGGAGTTTTGCTTTGGTTGGACAGCCCAATCTCCATTACACACAGTTTCCCCCCTTATTTATGTTGGACTAAACGTGAGTATTTCCTGGGAGCTGTTTGTTTCAGGTAGAAGAAATGTGTGGCAGTTTTCAGATTGTTCTTTTGTTGTCATTAAGGGAAGACAAGTTGTCTAGACAGGAAATAGTATTCTTTAGTAAAATACTCCCAGAATCTCCTTCTCCACCTGACCTCTGTAGATTGGTGCTGCTTTTTGATAGCTTGTGGTCCATGGGATGGAAAGACACTTCTATCTTGTACCTGTCTACTCACCAGTATATGTCATCCGTAACGGCCATCATTAATATTCACTCCAATCTCAAAGTAGGAGAAGCTGGGAATTTCCTATTGTTGGTTGGGAGCCAGAGGATGAGAGTCAAGGTGATTATCCGTGGCCCGAGGACAGTAGAATAGACAGTCTCCTACTCCAGTTTGTTTCCTAGATCTAAACACTTCCCCCCAGTATTTCCTCACTCATGGATGTGGCATGCTTCGGGCGATCCATTGTTGCAAAGACGATGCCTCTCAATTTCTTTACATCAGAGCCTGGGATGGGAGATTTTAAAAACTGCTCTGGCTTGTTCTGTGCACCACACCAAGTGCACAGTGTATAGCTCTTCTTTGTAGAACATGAAACTATGTGAAAAATACAATTAGTCACCATTTCAATGTAACACCGTCCAGTCCTCGTTACCAGCGCAGCGAAGTAAGTACCACTCGGCAGGTGCCAGAATATACAGCGGTGTGTGTTTTTAAAGCATATTAAAACTTTCCAAATGGAACCTGTTTCCCCGCTCTTACCAGAAAGCAGAGGAAAAGGAACACGTCATCAGCAACACACTTAATTATGCTACCAAGAAATAAAACATGAAGGAGCGTTTCCTGATCCTGAGACCTTGATCACAGCCCCCTGCAGGGGGACGCTTCTTATAATGACATCTGTGTAAAAACATCCGATCTTAGAAAATCCTTCCTTAGAGGTTGGCTGGGAATGGGAAAACAACACTCAAAATAACAGCTCCCACATACATTGTTTTTAGTCCCATTCAGTTAAAATCAACAAAGGGATCTTTGACAAAGTTGACACATTGCAACATTTAAAAAAATTTTTTTTTATTGATTTAGGAGGAAGGGAAGGGGAGAGAGAGAGAAACATGAATAATGATAAAGAATTATTGATCAGCTGCCTCCTGCACGCCCCACACTGGGGATTGAGCCTGCAACCCGGGCATGTGCCCTGACTGGGAATCGAACCTTGACCTCCTGATTCATAGGTTGATGCTCAACCACTGAGCCACGTCAGCAGAGCAACATTGCAACATTTTTAAAATCTGTATTTCAGGGCCCTGTGTCGTACAAAGTATTGGGTTTTGAAATAGATAGAGGATTGAAAGGGCCATATATTCTTCCCCTTTTAAAAGAGAGAGGAGCTAGGTAGCAGTTATAGAATTGAGAAGAGTGTTGTACAGTAACTATCCAGTGTTTCTCAAAATTCCCTAATCACAAAAGTCTCCTGGATTACTTATTCCAAATACCAATTTCCAGGCTGCTCCACCAAAGAGTCAGGGTTCTGCAGTGGGACACAAGCATCCCAGTTGACCCTTATAATCAGAAGAATTTGAGAAACATTAATCTGGTTTCATGAGTTCTAGCGGCAATAGCTGCAATGTGGATGTGAAATTTGGAGTAAAAGTTCATACATCCACTTGAGAACCATGTGTTGACCACTCACCACAGATTGGGTTTGAGCACACGTACTAGGTGTGTGACTTTGGACATTTTTCTTTTTACTTTCTTTGAACCTCGGCTTCTCATTTTGAAAATAACTTTAGTATCTTACTCATAGGTTATTGGGAGCATTTAATTACATATACCCTAAGAAATCATTCATTTTTTACTGAGCAATACCAGCTTTTTCATCAGTTACACAATAGGGTTATAACTTAATTATCACAATTAGGTGTTTTCATTGTACACCAGGTGCTCCTTATGAAACCACAGATCTGTTGTTCTGAACAGGTGACTTTGGGAGATTTATTTAGACATCGAGGGCCCCTTAACATCTTCAGGATTCAAAGCCTGTCCTAATACCAACTTCCTCCCTCCACTTCTCTTCAGCCCTTTTAAAACTTGTGTTTCCAGCCTAAGTTCACATCAAACACATTTTTTCAGCTGCTTACAACACTGTTATCATGGCAGCTATTATTTATGAAGCACTTATGATGTAAGACCCAGGAAGAATGTTACGTGCTGTTTGTTATTTAATCTTCACTAGACACCGCAGCGTAGGTTTTATGACCATTTGTAGAGCCTGAGAAATGCAGTCATTAAGCCAGTCGTACAGCTGTGACGTCGAAGAATAGAAATTATTTTATTCCAGATAGGGTAGTGTTCAAGCGCAAGTTCTGGCTACCATGTCACAAACCATCCCTGTAACTCGAGTTCAGTCATTTCCCCCCAAGATGGGAAAATGCCCTTCTCACCTTGGTTTCTCAATGACTTCCTTCTCACTCACAGTAAAATCCAGCCCCTCCCAAGGCCCAGGAAACACCCCATCCCATGCATTCAGAGCTTTTGTACTTTCTACATCCGTGTCTGATCTGCGCGCGCACACACACACACACACACACACACACGGATGTTGCCTTGGTAGCAGGTCCATAGCTAACATCTGCTATGGGTTTTATAGTTTATATTGTATTTGTCCCCAGTAAATGTCAGTCCTCAAGAACAGTGGCTTTATTTAAGCCACTGCCATATCCCCACTGCCGAGCTTGTAGCAGAGACTCAGTTAAAATGCAAATATTGAACACTGAATGGGAGGGATATTTAATATTCTTTATATTAGTAATATTACAATTTTCAGAGCAATGAAAGCCTCATAGGTTATGCCTTGGTAATTACCCTAATATTGTCTGTCTTAGCTATACTTTTCATTACAAAGTTCCTGGCTAAAAAATGAGTTGCTGAATTTCACTCTTTGTACCAACAGGAATATCACTATGAAGAAAAAAAATATATATATTTCTAGATAGAATATCTAGAATGAAAGGGCCTCTTAACAGACCCCTTGCTCAAGTAATTGACTAGTTAGTCATATTAATACTCAGTACATTGGGGGGGGGCAGTGGGGGTTAAGGACATATATGTAATACCTTAATCAATAAAGAAAAAGGAATACTCAGTACATTTCCCTTGCTCTTTTCTTTAGAAGCCAGAGTATTAGAATGTACATGCGTGTTAGGCATTACCTGGGTATTAGGAGGTCATCTACTGCTGAAGGAGTACTTCCTATGTGCCAGCTCTCCTCGTCATTCATTAGTAGTATTAGTACTAGTAGTAATAGTAGCAGCAGCAGCAGCAATCTATATAAATGTGGTACACTAATTCAGTAGGTTTTCCCACCTGTTATTATTTTTTACCCTAAAGTTTGCCCTACGGCAAGCATGTCAAACTCGTGGCCCACGGGCCACATGCCTCATTTATTTGGCCCGTGTTAGCCTTTGAGTTTGACATTCTTGCCTACGGAAAACTGGATTTATAGGTCCAGCATTAGTGCACCTGTATGTGATTTAATGATTTAAGTGTGTAGTTAGCGGTCTTGTCTTTCCCCACCTAAGTTCTAGAAACATCATTTCTTTTTAAAAAAAATATATTTTATTGATTTTTTACAGAGAGGAAGGGAGAGGGATAGAGAGTTAGAAACATGGATGAGAGAGAAGCATTGATCAGCTGCCTCCTGCACACCACCTACTGGGGATGTGCCCGAAACCAAGGTACATGCCCATGACCGGAATCGAACCTGGGATCCTTCAGTCCTCAGGCCAAGGCTCTATCCACTGAGCCAAACCGGTTAGGGCTAGAAACATCATTTCATTGCCATCTCAAGTAATGTAATTGCTAAGTTTTAAAAATCAGTTTATTTGGGGGAGGCACTATTGGAAGATTTGGATTCCATGAAAAAAACATTAGGAAACTAATCGTGCCCCAGATTCGTTGACCTCCATGCAGAGCGGTATTTAGCAATGGTCCGCGGCAACGTGCCTCTGATTGCCCTTTCCCACTAGCCGGTCTGTTCTGTACCTTTGTCAATACCAGTATTTTAATTTCCTCTTTCAGGTATCTTCCTGTTTTTCTTTCCTTCTCACACTCCCTTTCCTCCTCACGTTCAGCCACTTTTTAAAAATAATAACTTAGTGACGTTTCGGATGCAAATCACTTTGGAAGTGAGAAGGTGGCTATTTACACATGTGTTCTGTGACAGGGCTTTCTAAGCGGCCCCGCCGGGGATGGTTGGTGCATTCCACAGCTCTAAGGGGAAAATCCAAGTTTCCCAGAAATAAAGGTCAAAGACATGGAACAACTTTTTCTTTCATTATTTGCTTTCAAAACAGAGGGGGTAAGATTTATGTAGGATATAAGCTGATGTCATAGCTGCGCAGGTGCTGCCGCGGAGCCCTGACCCCGGCTAATCCCCATAGCGACATGGGCATCGGCCGCCTTTGCTTTGTTGTCAGCGAGCCGTGTTCCCAGGGGTCTGCACGTTTCTGAACCCGGCTGCCGGGTCGCTGGCCGGCCCGTGCTCCGTGCAAGGACATTGTTTTCAAGTGCAACCTGAAGTACATTTTCTAATCCCTGCCTGACTTCTATGACTGCCGTTTTGTGGTGGGGCCTCTTTGATTGAATCTAAAATCCCATATTAACTCTCTCTTTAAAGAATGAGTTTAATATGAACCTACGAATATTAGCTTTTACATTTCCTTCTTATGTGATTGTCTGAACATCATCTCAATGATTTGTTTATGGAAAGTAAACAGCAGCTTGATATTTACAAGATATATATTTGATATTGACTTTGATGTGTATATTACCAGTAGACTGTAAAATACTCATTTTCTTAAGTGTTCCTGTGTATGCCCTCGAGTCACCTGAGGCTTCTCAGTTTTGTGAAGGTCTCCGTAGGTCACCTGTGTAGTCTGATTTCTCCTTTACACACACATGAATAAATGGGCCCTCCTAAACAAGCAAACGATGGATATTTAACATCTTGCAAAAGCTGTAGCAAGTACTGCTTTTGAACAGGACAAAAGGAAATGAGGCAGGATGAAATAACTGAGAAAATATGATAGTCTGCTCAGGGGAAAAACAGTGACTTTTAGATGTATATTTTTTAAAATATTTGAGATGGCAGGAGTAAAATTCTAATGATGGTAGTTCTTTGATCCTCACATTCATTGATGAAAGTCTTTGCCAAGCACTCACCTCTGGAGGGCAGTGTAGTCTCATATTTGTTGCAGGTGCTTTGGGAAACTAAACTTTCCCTCAAGTTCATTTCAAAGATCCATGGCCTTGTAAGATGGGAATCACCCCGGGTTTTAAATACTCAAAGGAGATATAAACGGAAAGTAAAGTCTTTTCTGTTAAGGAGGTTAAGCTGTTGGATTGGGATGAGGGAGGCATTAAAGAAAGAGGACTGTAAAATCCCATAAGGAAAGTGTCAGCATTGCTTATTCTGAATTGGTGAAGCTGGGTGTGTAAATAGCCAACTGCTATTTGTCTCTATCCCTCCCCCCCACACACACACACACACTCCTAGTTCAGATTCCTGTGACCTCAACTTACTTATCTTTGTTTTGGTCCCTGTGTTACTCCTGAATACAAATCTGTATCTTCTAAGGAAATCTGTGACAACCTAGACAGTTGACACTGTGTCGTCGTCAAATCCGTTGACACCGTAAATGTTGTGGAGCAGGTCGGCCCTGCAGCCAGCAAAAATCTCCCAGTCCCTTCACAAATCAGCACACTATTTGGAGAAATGCTTTACTTTTATGAACAAAATACCCTGATGGTTATTGGATTTGTCACAGCATCTAAGGTTTCTCTCATAATCATACTGACCTTCCCGTGCTATTAGATTACAGAACCAACTCTTTATGTAATCAAACCAAAGGAAGAATGCTTAATTAGCTCTACACGACCTATGTTACAGTGTAGGCATACACAAGTTATTTTCTTCAGCACTATCTAACTATTGTATAAAGAAACGTCTTCATACAACAAGGCCTGGGCTATTCGCAGTCTCAGGAGTAAAGTAATATCCGGATTTTCTGTTTCCTCGGAAGGCTGCTGGTGAGCTTTCAGCAGGGGACGCCACATTTAAAGGCTGCCTAAGATCTCATAACTCCAAGTGTCACAGAGATGTGGAGATTATGAAAGACTTTTCTCTCGAGCAAAACAACTGTACATTTTAACCCTAAATCATGACATAGGCCTTGTTGTACCACAAAGAATGTAAGAATGTTGAGTAAATGACTTTTTTCCCTCCCTCTGTGCCTCTGAGGATAGTTATTAATGTCGATTCTTGCTGCTGAGTGATCTTGAGGCTACTGTCGCAACCTTTTTATTCCCTGAGTGCAAATGAATCCTTGATGAGGTAATTGAAGGAAATTGATGACATTATTTGCTGTATCTTGGGTATCAACTGCATGTAAATGAAAAACACAGTTATCACACTGATCAACACATTTGGATAGAAAGATCCCAAGCTATTCTCTGCCTAAGCAGATTTTGCACTTTTGTGTAAAGGGAACTACACAACTTTTAAAATGATTAATTCATGGTGGTAGTTTATCATCACCTGGTATAGGAATAAGTTTTTTAGAAACATCAAGATTCTGGCAGCCCTCTGTTTCATATTCTTCTATTTGCATGTTTCATATTCTTTTATTTGCCAAAGATGGCTTTAACCTTTAATTCTCATCATTTGGGCCATAGCAAACTCTGGGTTGTGCATTTTAAAGGGGGAGGGGGAAAGCACAAAAAAGAAATGTTAAAGAAATATTGTAATACAGATGAAGGATTTAAATAGAAACCCTATTTTAAATTAGCACTTCTGAGTGAGCTACACTAAAAGAACATTCATTTACCAAGCTAGGGAAAAGTCACCTTAAATGTGGTCTCTAGTTACTTTTCTTCTCGGTTATTACATTTGCCACTTCATTGTGACCTTGCTACGACCTTGTAGTTTATGGGCTAAAGGTAACCATTATGTAATAATGAAAATATGCAGGCCCAGCTTTACCACCTAGAAAGAATTGGCTTTTTATATTTTGTTTAAATTAACACTCTTTGCTGTTTATAAAACTCTGTTCCATGGTGCTTGAAAGAGGAGAGAAGCATTAATTGCAATTAATGTGCAGATTTGGGCTTTTAGAGACATGTGTTTAGTGGAGGTGAGTCAGCAGGCCTTGTTACATTAATTATAGTGGTTTGGTCCTCCACTGCTTTTGATTCACAAAGATACATACTGTTCTTAAATTAATAATGCTTTAAAGCATAAATTGCTTAGGAGGGAAAAAGAACCTAAAAATCAAACCATTAGTACTCAACTTTCATTTTGTGTTTGGTTTGATTTGTCTTATTTTACTCATCCAGACCCACATTTATTCCACTTGCACCTTGCTGTGCTTCCAGAATCTGACCTATGTGAAGGAGCACCTTACTACCTAGTTAGGTGGGGGCAATGCCATTATAAGGCTATAAAAAAACCGGAAATGCAAACAGTGTGAGAGTGGGTCAGCACATTCTTGGCACATGAAGTTAATTGTTACCTTCTTGAAGACCGGTCTTGATTTCCTCCTGGTTTGTTCCTTAGGCTTGGAAATGACCTGGAGCCATAGCCTGGCCTTGAAGATCCACAAAGCTTGTGATATAAGTAATTATATAAGTGGATAATTAAAAATCCTCAGTCTGCCTATTGTCAGTCGTTTTTTCTCCTACCGATCACAAATCTGTTCTTTACACAGATAGAAACGATGGTAATTATCCTTGGTGAAATACCACTGGATTAATACTGATTGGGAACAGTCACTGTGGGCTCTGTCCCAGGCACATATGTCAGCACTTCATTGTGTGGATGAGGACATGATACGAAAAGGTTCAGCGCCCTGCCCAGGTTAGCAGGGGAAATTCCAGAGCAGCGTTCCTGCCCCAGAGGACAGTCTGGATGGAGCTGTAGATCTTCACCTTTCCAGAATCTGGGTTCTTGCAGGGATCTTCACTTTCATCCTTGGGGCCTGTGTCATGCCACTAGAATGAAAGTGCTCTCAACAGATTCAAAATGGAAATTTGTTGTTGTTGTTGTTAAAGCTTGATGGCAAAGAGAATAATTTGGGATTTTTTTCTGTAGTTAGCTAAAAATGGATCGCTCATATCCAGTGGAGGCAAATATAAAAGCCATTAATGCTTTATAAAACCTTATTTTGAAATAAACTGTTGCCCTAGCTGGTTTGGCTCAGTGATTAGAATGTCGGCCCTTGGACTGAAGGGTCTCAGATTCAAGGGCATGTACCTGGGTTGTAGGCTTGATCCCCGGCCCTGGGTGGGGCGTGTGTGGGAAACACCCAATGGATGTCTTTCACATCTGTCTCTCTTTCTCTTTCTCTCTATCTCTCCCCCACTCTCCTGCTGCTCCCTCCCTTCTACTCTCTCTAAAAAAAAATCAATGGAAAAAATATCCTTGGGTGAGGATAAAAAAAAAAGAGACTTTTGATACTGTTGACCTGTATGATAAAAGTGTACCCATAGTCAATTTCTCCATAGACATTACAGACAGAAGATGAAATATACACTGTGTGAGCTATTAGAAGTAGGTATGTACTTGTACTTCCCCCAAAAGTTTGATTTGATTTTATGACTTTTATCAAAGTAGGGCATTTTGAAGGAGAACCATTACCAAAAGGAAAACTTGTATTAATAATCATGTTATGGAGGGTTTCATTGCAGACTTTCATATTTCAAAAATGAAATAAAAGGCAAATCCACAGAGATACAAAGTAGATTAGTGGTTTCCAGGGACTTGGGAGGGAATGGGGATTAGCTATAAATTGGCAGGAGGCATCTTAGTGGGTGTGATAGGAATGTTCTGAAACTGGATTATGATGACAGTTGTACAACCCAGTTTAAAAGTACTAGGTGGGTGTGATAGGAATGTTCTGAAACTGGATTATGATAGTTGTACAACCCAGTTTAAAAGTACTAAAAAAGTATTTAATCTGCTCTTAAAATGGGTAAATTTATGGCATATCATATTCAATAAAATTGTTTGAAAATGCATGTAAAGCCTGGCCGGTGTGGCTCACTGGTTGGGACCTATGAACATGGAGGTCATGATTCGATTCCTGGTCAGGGCACATGCCCAGGTTTCGGGCTCCATCCCCAGTGTGGGGCATGCAGGAGGCAGCACATCAGTGATTCTCTCTCATCACTTATGTTTCTGTCTCTCCTTCCCTCTCCCTTCCTCTCTGAAATCAATAAAAATATATTTCAAAAAATGCATGTAAAAAACTAAAAAAGAAAAAGATTCAGAATTGTGTTTTTAGAGAGAACTATTTGCAGCAAATTCAGAATTTCCTCCCTATGATTAACTTGCTCCTCAAATTTAAAGTCTGACACTAAATGTAATATTTTCGGACAGAAAAAAACAGTGAAGATGAACATAACCATCCTGCCCTCTTTCCCTTTGCTCTTCCCCCTTGTAGTATTTTCAGGTTGTCATTTTCCTTGAAGCCTCTAGAGGGCAGCACATATGTTTTTATTTGAATCGCCAGTGTCATCTCAGAAGTTTGAACTTCCTCAAACAAACTGCGTAAGTTTCAAGGATCAGGAATGCCACACTGCTTTAGATAAACCTTCTGGTTTTAAGGACTCATCCTGAGGATGTCTATAGTTGAGGGCCTTCCTTCCATGACTCATTGAAAGAATCATCCTGTCCTCCCTTTGGGGGATGAACATAAGCATCCTGAGCTGTCCTTCCCACCTCCAGATATGCCCAATCTCCAGGGGGGAGGTAGGAACAATTACACTGGAGACCTCACGGCATTTTTCCTTTACAAGGCTTGGTTCTTAGGTAAGGATAACAGTCAAAGAACACGACCACTATTTGCACATGGAGTAGTGGGGCGGTCCAGGAAATTTTGATGTGAATCCCTGAACCTCATAGATTTCTAAGGTTACAATAGAAAAATCCGGTTGTGATAGACGCAAATGCAATGTCAGTGTTCTCTTCAATGTATAAATAATTAGGAATGTAAGGACTTTAAAAAAAACCTGTAAGATTTTCTTTTTAATTTTGAGATGTAAACATTGGTTTTCTTTTTCCCAGCTGTTTTCATGCAACTATTATTTGTCTTGTGTATAGTAGAAACCACCAAATAATGGTCAGAAAGGTAAATTAATTATCATTAAGTTATATACCTTCAGGTCATTTTAAGAAATGATTAACTTCCTCTTAGCCCACATTTGATGGCACATTCCCTGTGGTCATTAAGTTAAAAAACAAACGTAACCATTCTAGGATCTTATCAACATACTGGATTTATAAGCATTGATTTTGGTGTAGCAATCTGAAACAAATTTTAAGGTCCACTCACGGTGTCTTATATTTACTTTGGTAGTGAAATTTTTCCTACATACTCAACCCAGTTTATATGTGGAAAAGTGTAGACAAAAGCAGTCAGAAATAACTTGAGAATTGTCTGAACAGACTTCACAGTCCAATGTTAAAAAAAAAATTAAACTTTAGTGAGCCTAACAGTTACATTTTCTTTTCCCATCCTTTCTTTTCTCTTTTATTCCCTCATCTCCCTCCTCCTTTCTTCATTTATCTCAATAAATTTTGATTGCATGTTAATTGTGTGTTGGGCATTTTCTTAGGTTCTGCCTATACAATGGTGAGAACACAAGCACAGTTTCTACCTTTGTGGAATAGAGCCAGAGGAAAAGACAGGTAAAACAACATTTAAAAGAAAAGCAAATGCATCATTCCAGGTTGAAATAATTTCTGATCAGGAAAATGAACAGAAAGAGTAACTAACTCTTGGAGTCAGCTTTAGGCTAGGTAGGTGGTCAGGAAAGATGTTTTTTGGGGGTGACTTTAGGTGGCCCCCGACACAAAGAATTGGGGGAAGAGCCTTCTAGGCAGAATTCGAGAGGCCTTGAGTCAGAAAGAGCTTGGCTTATTCTATGAACTGAACAGGTGTGGAGCTATCTCCCGGTGGATGAGGAAATGGGGCAAGCTGCTGCTGGAGGGGTGATGGGCCAGGTCAGGAAGGTCTTCCCGAGGTGCTGGCATTTGTTTCTAGGTGCAGAGATGGCTTTAAAGAGCGAAAGAAAAACAGTGACATCACCTCTAATTTAGCTTTTGAAAGGGTCTCTCTAGCTGCTGTGTGGAGAAAGGACTGGAGAGGTGGGCAGGCGAATGTGGGGGAGGTAGTGGGCAATTGCAGTAATATAGTAAAAAATGATTTTGTAATTGACTTTCCCCTGAATGCTGGGTGTAGAGGAAAAGGTTTCTTTGAAAGTATAAATACTTTTCAGACTGTTAGATGTGTCTACCTTGAGAGAGTAGTTAGCGATTAGTGAGATAATAAAAAGTACTTTTGGAAACACTAATATCTTGTATTTCTAGTTTTATGAAAATTGACATTGTTTTTAAAAAAACAAGGCAAACCAAACATTTTCAGACAAGGGTTTCACTTTCTGAAGGCTGGGGTTCTTTCCTTCCTCCATTTACCTCTCCACAGCCGTCCCCACCCCCCAGCGCATGCACTCCCCCCACCCCAGTCTGTGTCCATTGGTTATGTTTATATGAGTGCATACAAGTCCTTTGGTTGATCTCTTACCCCCTCACCCCCCAAGAAAGCTGGGATTTTAAACATTGCCGATGAAATATGAGAGTAGATGAGAACACTAAGAACTTGATAAGTATGTTTACATATCCCTTAACATTATTTTGTTAGGAACTTCTCTTTTAAGCAAATACAGTATTAAACTGAGACTAAAAATGTCCCAAAAAATCTTATGAAATAATATTTAAATCTCCAGGAAGACTTTATACATGTGTGTGTGTGTGTGTATATATATATATATATATTTACAATTATGAATGCCTAAAATATTTTTCAGTAACATGTTAAAATAATAGGAACTTATAAATTTGTGAATACTGTTTAGCCATTGTATAAGTATACATTGTTGGTGTGGTATGAGCAGAAATGCTATGGAAAACAACATTTGGGATATTTTGTACCTGCCACATAATATTCCATTCTGCTGGGGTAGTTAATGTGAAATGGAATGCTAAAAATAGCAGTATCACATATCTCCACTGAAGCATCTCTGAGGGACCAGATGCCAGCCAGACCCCACAGCAGCATCGCCCCCTTCCTACCCCATTCAGATTTAGGAAGGTAGTGCTGAAAGGGTTAATGGTCTCAGGTTCTTGAGGTGGACTGCTCTGGAGCTTACTAACTTTGTGATCTTGAGTATGTTAACTAACCTGTCTGTGTCTCAGTTTGCTTCCCTATTAATGGGAATAATAAGTTTACCCCTTGTCATATAGTTCTTGAAGTGACTAGAAGAGTTGTTGTATCAAAAGACCAGTACCTGCCACTTATGAAGCAACACATGTTTGTATCCCCAAGAGCACCAGTTAGTCACTCAATGCTATTTGTTAAGCTGAACACATCAGGGGCTTCAGGGTATTTCTTAGGGAACATAGGATTTGCTGTTTCAGGCACCATCTCTGGGCATGCCATTCATTCTCTGGGCACCTTTATTCCTTTGTCAGATACTGCAAGAGATATGAATAGCATTGCTCTGTTAGAGGCTACTAGAATAAAAGTGAACCTCTGTCTGGTCATGCTGAGGTTTCGACCCAGCCCAAAGGATTGTTTTCCATATATTTTTATTGATTCAGTGAGGAAGGGAGAGGGAGAGAGAGATAGAGACATCAGTGATGAGAGAGAATCATTGATTGGCTGCCTCCTGCATGCCTCCTACTGGGGATCAAGCCCACAACCAGGCATATGCCCTTGACCAGAATCAAACCCGGGACCCTTAGGTCCGCAGGCCAACGCTTTATTCACTAAGCCAAACAGCTAGGGCCCTAAGGACTTTTGTATATTGTTTGCTCTACATAGTAGTTTTAGAACACTTTGGATTAGTTGTCATACTCTTTGCAAAGTTAAAGCTCTGTAAACATGGACACACTCCCATGTGGAAACATGGCAACCATTGACTTTGTACTAATGGTGACTACGTCTTGAACCTGATTGTACACTTGGGGTGAGCTCTCCAGCCCCCTAAAATAATGGGTTGTTTATGAGCACAGAGTACCATGGAGTACATTTTACCTTCAGTTGCCCCCTCTCTAAATCATTTTGTAGTTAAGAACAAAGGCTCACCCAGGCTTGGTGGCTCGGTGACTGAGCATTGACTTATAAACCAGGAGGCCATGGTTTGATTTCTGGTCAGGGCACATGCCCTGGTTGTGGGCTTGATCCCCAGTGGGGGTGTATGCAGGAGGCAGCCCATCAATAATTCTCTCTCATCATTGATGTTTCTATCTCTCTCTCCATCTCTGTAATCAATAAAAATATATTTAAAAAAAACAAAGGTTCTAGAATAGAGAGAGCTAAGTTTGGTTCCCAACTTTACCACTTACTCGCTATAACTTTAGACGTATATTCTCACTGATCCTCCTGAACTAGAGAACGATGTTATAAGAATGAGAAGATTAAGTGAAATAGCGTATGTGAATGGCCTGTCACATGGTCGGTATTGAAGAAATAAAGTACTTTTCCTATAGTCAGTATTTAAGATCAAGTAATTTGCCCCAGAACACCAGCTAATAAATACCAAGGATAATTTATCATCCTTAAATTGGGTTGGGAGGGGGAGAGGGAAGAAGAGATATTTGCTCTTGTCCCTAAACAACCATTTTACTTGTCTTCTTCCTTTCACTTTCATTTCCTCAATTTTCATTCCCATTTTCTAAAACTTTAGAAAGAAATTTTCCATCACACAGGAGAGAGAATCGTACAATGACTCTCTAGTACTTGCTTTCTGTCTCCAGTGATCTATCAAGGTAACTGCTAATTTTCTAACCAAACCCAAGAGCATTTTTCAATTTTCTTTTCCAATAGAGGCTACTGCTGACCAACCCTTCCTCCTCCCACCGAAGCATCACTATACTATCCTGTCACCTTCTTCCATCTTCCAGATCTTCCATCAACTCCTTGATTCTTGATCCTCACTCTTATCTTTGTAAACTGTCTTAAGAAAGTTTTTTCTCCTTTCTTGGACTCAACTATACTAGTAATTCCAATTTAGATGGGGACTACTCTAATATCCAGTCCTGACCCCATACCCTAAACATATACTTTCAATTAGTTTTAAACATTTAGGAACAAATTCATCACATCTCTCACCAAGTGGACTTCCTTTGTAACATAATTTTCCTGATATTACACGAGTGACAATTTGAAGTTCTTTCTATTTTTATATTCTGTCAGTCATTCAGTCCCAGTCTTTATTGGTAATAGTTTTTAGCATCTTCTCTTTATTTATTTCCCTGCTCCAGGGACATCTATGGACCTCATGACTAGACTAATATATACTGACCTCCTGATGGTTATTTCTACAGTAATCTTTCCCCCTACACTTTCATCTCTTCGGCCAAAAGTCTTCAGAAGCTCCCCATTTGCCATGGAAAAAGGAAAATTTCAGAATCACCATTTTTCCCTCTGTGCCTCTTTCTCCAGTGCCCTTGCTCTCACTATCACTTTAATAAATTCTACACTTTTCCCAAGACCCACTTTCAAGAAGGATCTCATGATTTCATGTTCTTCCTTCAAAGAATAACTTTTCCTTTTCTTTAGTTGGTATAGCACTCTCGGTCTCCCACATTTCAAAGTTATTGCACCATGCATTCCTGACAATTCTTACTTATTTGTCTTGCTTTACCAGTAAAAACATATGGTGTCCAAGGACCGGGATGACTTTTTTTTTCTACCCATTTGTTCACAGTGTCTAGAGCATCTTTTTTGTGTGTTCACAATTCTTGATTGACTGACTCATACCTAAAATATGGTGGAAGAATTATCCTACTTTGGTATCAGTTTTGTAACATGTTACAGCTACTAGCAGATTTTCAGTTCATTAGGTTCATTCCAAATACCTGGCCCTAGGAGAAGAATTATGTTTCTCCTCTTCTGAGGAAGTGTTAGCCAAGTTTTGTTTTATCCCCCCTAGTTGTTTTTTTTTGTTGTTTTTTGTTTTTGGTTTTTTTGTTTGTTTGTTTGTTTCTGTTATCTGGTAAGTGTTAACAATAATGTATTTTAAAGACTAGACTGAAATTTCTAAAAACTGAAAATATTTATTATTCTTTTCTCTGGTCAAGAATAGCAAGGAGTGAAACTAGGTTTTCTTCTAAAATGTTAAATTACCTAAATTATAGGTACTCATTGAAAATCTCAAACAATACACAGGTAAGTGAAAATAGATGGTGACTGATCTCCTTTACCCCACCCACGCCTTGAAGTTATTCAGACCAGTGCTCTCTATCCCTTTAAAATATCTAGTCTGTTGAGTGTTGATTTCTTGTTTGGGTAGTTAACCGCTTCCCTCCTCTGGCCCCCAGGAAGAACTTAAAGCTTTAAATTAATGTTTAGTTTAAGCATTCTCATTCTGTATGTTTGGCAAATAATTACATTCAGTTATATTACATCAGGAAAACCAAAAAGAAAGTAAGTTTAATTTCTCTTATTTTGGAAACACTTTAACTGACTCAGTGGGCATAAAATTTTACTGAGGGTTAGATTTCTGTTGAATATATAGTTAACACTACTTCTGTTTAAGGAGAAGACCTTAACTTTAATTCATAGAGCAATACTGTTGCAAATGTATAATTTTCCAAATTGTCCATGAAACGCTATAATGTATTATTTCCATTATTGCAGAGAGAGAAAGAAAAACATTTTGGCAGAAAGCCCTATTACTGATACACTTGGGAGACCCATTGTCAGTGCATGATATGCTCTTTTCCTCCAACTCCTCCTTTTTTCTAACTTGCTCTCTTTGCCAGCTCCCCACCCTTCTGGACTTTCTTGGTTCAAGGACAAGTGCTGATTCAGCATGGGCCACCGTCTTGAGCTAACTTAGTACTTTTGTTGCCCCTGGGAGTCGCTTTGGGGGGTAATAAATGGAGCACCAGCAGATTTCTCAATTCTCTTAGGAGTCATAGCACTCCTCACTGATTATGAATTGTTTCTGGGAGAACAGAATGAGCTGTTAGGCTGCAAATGATCTGAACTTTCATATTTGGTCATGCGGACTTTCAGCATTCATAAGCTTCCACTCTTCATTTCCAAATTTTCTACAGAATTGCAAAAATTAAAGGTTTTTAATGGCACAGAATAGAAATCTGTGGTGCTTATGTGTTTCTATCCTAGTTTTCCCTATATCTCTGTGTTAGAGGAAAGTGATATGTGTTTATATTATGTTTGTAGAAGAACCTTGGTTTTTAATAAAAATATGAATCTTGCCCAGCTGGCATGGCTCAGCGGTTGAGCATCAATCTATGAACCAGGAGGTCATGGTTCGATTCCTGGTCAGAGCATATGCCTGGGTTGTGGGCCTGATCTTCAGTGTCGGGTGTGCAGGAGGCAGCCGACCAGTGATTCTTTCTTCTTTCTCTCATTGGATTATTCTTTCTCATTCTCTCTCTCTCTCTCTCTTTCTTCTTCTTCTTCTTCTTCTTCTTCTTCTTCTTCTTCTTCTTCTTCTTCTTCTTCTTCTCTGAAATCAATAAAAAAATATTTAAAAGAATGTGAATCTTAGTAACTTGGAAACACAGTATGCCCAGTCATTAAAATCATGATAAAGATTCAAACATTGTGGAACTTAGAAATTCATGATTCACAAAGGTATGAAATAACAATCTATATCTGTACCATTTATATCTATACCTAGATATAAATAGCTTGGAATTATCATGAATGTAAGTATTAAGTTTAAAACCAGTGATTTTCTTCAGAAAGTGAGCAAGAAATGATCTAGGAATACTGAAATTTTTATGTTCACAACCTTTATTCATATCATATACCAACTTATCACGCTGGTGATTTTATTTTTTTTAAATATGTTTTTATCAACTTTAGACAGAGAGGAATGGAGATGGAGAGAGAGAGAGAAATATCAATGAGCTGCCTCCTGCATGTCATCCACTGGGAATTGAGCCCACAATTCGGGCATATACCCTGACCTGAAATTGAACCCGCAACCTTTTGGTGCAAAGGATGATGTTCAACCAACTGAGCCACACCGGCCAGAGCTCATAATGTTGATTTTAAATTTCATATGCTAGCTCTCCTGTACGTGTATCTCTTAGCAAGAATTTTTCTTGAGTCTCTTATTTTGAAGGTAGAGCAGTCTGGATAATGATAGTTCTGGCTAATGTTTTTAAGGGTACAAAAATATACATTGTTGTTTAGTTTATATCTTTCTTCTAGTAAAAATCTATGCCTGACAAGTACCGAAAAAGTTCAGTTTATGGGGGAAAAATTTATCCTAAACTAATTCAAGTTTCTAAAGGTGCTGGTTTTAGACCTATATGTATAAAGCTTATTAAAATTGGTTAGCTCACTAACAAGCATTTTTGCATTTTGGATTGATTAAAGAATGTTTATGTCAAGAAAAGCACATTATAAAAGTAATTACAGCCATTAATTATAGTAATTCTATTTATCTCCTTTAAGGAAAAATAGGGTTTAATAAGGTGGTTTTTCATAGAGCCTTTAATCCATGACTTTTATTTTAGCCACAGTGGATTTTCATACAATTTCCTTCTTTACTTTTTCTTAATGTCAAATGAGGTATCTATCTTTTGTTAACTTCCTGGTGTCTGATCTCAGATACTTCTAAAGCTAATTGTGAGGATTAATGGGCAAGACTTCTGTCTAGTAATTTTGTGTTTTAGAAGAAATAATTAATTCTAGAGAAAGAACTGGTGCATTTTTGTGTTTAGCAGAATTGGGCCTAAATTAGCAACAACAACAAAAAAAATTTTTTGAGTCTCCTCGTTGTTCACTTTCTTAACCAAGAAAGTACCCAATTTTTGTTTTTGTTTTTTAAGGCTTCGTTTTGGTTCTATGCTGTGTAGATAAATCATTGGAATCTAAGTCTGGCTGGATTTTGAATTTCTGTTACTGATTCACTAAGAACCACCAAGTCACCGCATCTGCTTCCTATTTGCAAAGTGGAGATATTTTCTGCTTCTAATTTGCCCCTCAGAAGTGCAGTGTTATATGGATTAATTAGGGAAGGCCAATCGCCCGAGCACGGAGGAAGGCATAAATATAGACCAAAGGCCACAGGCCCAGGTGTCTCTTCTTTTTGTAGGCGGTCGATCTCCATTCTGAGAACTTTTGCTTTGGCATTTTTAAAAAAATATATTTTATTGATTTTTTACAGAGGAAGGGAGAGGGATAGAGAGTTAGAAACATCGATGAGAGAGAAACATCCATCAGCTGCCTCCTGCACACTCCCCACTGGGGATGTGTCCATAACCAAGGTACATGCCCTTGACCGGAGTCAAACCTGGGACCCTTCAGTCCACAGGCTGACGCTCTAACCACTGAGCCAAACCGGTTAGGGCTGCTTTGGCATTTTTATATAAAGGACATCACATTGTGTCTGTTGGTTCAGTGGCTTGCATGGTAAGGAGATGAACTGCCCAGAGTTTGATATTTCCCCCCCTGGGTAAATGCCCTATCATGAATATTTTTTTTAGTCAGAAATTTAATTCCGAGTGCTTGGGCTGTATCAGATTACTTTGCAATGGCAATCCATTCACCATCTTGTGTTTTCTCAGATTTCCTGCAATAGTGCATAATCCCTCTTATGGCAGCCATTTCCCCTTGTTTATCGCACCTTTCAGCTGCGTACTTTCAAGATGTGAGGTTGGCATCACTGGCTTACTCATGTCTTCTTGAACAACACTGACAGGAGGCAGGGTTGCCAAGGTGAAGGTCCCAGGCTTTCGAATTAAATCTCGTGGGGCTGAATCCCTGCTTCAGACTGGCTGTGGGGTGTTGGTGATGGCACCTCTATTTACCATCTGTAAAGTGAAAGCTTCTCATGGATTTTTCTGAGGATTAAGATGACTAAGGTTTGTAGCATAGTTCCTAGAACAGAATAAATGCTCAAAATATATTATTTTTATTAATATTAGAAATTTAAAAAAAAATGTTTAGGGCCAAGAAAGAAGAAGAAGAAGAAAAAAAAAACTCCTAAGGAGGCAGCAAAAGGGCGATCAGGAAATGGAGAGAACTCGCATGGGGTATGTCTTGGGAGTGAAAAAGAAGAATGATCCAAAAATGAGAGTTGTGTACAGCTTTGTCACTCAAAGTGTGGTCCATGGACTAGGAACATGAGCTTTGCTGGAAGCTTGCTAGAAATTCAGAATCTCGGCCCGGCAAGGCCCAAGGAATCTAAATCTGCATTTTGACAAGATCCCCAGGGAATTCATTGGAAGAACAGCAAAGTAAATAAGTAGGATTAAGACTAAAGAAACAAACTCATAGGTACAGAGAACAGACTGCTGGTTGCCAGAGGGGAGGGGGGTTGAGAAGGTAGGGTGGAAAAAGTAAAGGCATAGAGAAGTACAAATTGGTATTTACAAAATAACAAAGGGGATGTAAAATACAACATACGGAATATAGTCAATAATATTGTAATGACTATGTGCAGTGCCAGGCGGGTACTGGGAACATTTTGTAAAGCACAAGATTGTCTAACTCCAATGCTATATCCCTGAAACTAATAGAAAGTAATATTGATTGTGGACTGTAATTTAAAAATAAAAAAATTCTAAAAATCATTGAAAAAAATTCTAAAAATTCTAAAAATCATTGAAAAATATAGACTAAGTAAACCATTGAATTTGACTCCTAGACCTTTAGTGGGGAAAAAAGGAATGAGTAGGTGGAAAATAAAATGGAGAAATAATTATTGATCATTATTTCAAAGAGCTTAAAAATTAAGCAGGATTGGAAAAAAAGTTAGATGATTCTTTTAAAATGCAGCAGAATTGAGTTTATTTTTATGAGCAAGAATGAGTTGAGCACGTATCACGTAGCGGGCGGAAGATTAAAAAGTAATGAGTAAATGAAGATGTGGATGAATAAGAGATGGGACAAGGAGAAAGAACATTGTTTTCTAGGCTGCAAGGCTATTTGCCAGGAGTAAGTAGGGCAGAGATATGATTGGTGATTGGTTTTGATAGGTTTGGAACCACTGTGGTGAGTGAGATAGGACGAGAGTGGTATATAAATTTTTGATTCAGTGCTAACTCTGATTGGCAGTGGCTGCACAGAATATCATATTAAGGATTCTCAGGCCGACATTGCATGAAAAGCTAACAGCTTGATGAGCAGCCCTGGCTTTGGTAATCAGGAGAAGTAGTGCTGTATGCTCCACACATTTGCTCCCTGGTATAGAGGACCTCCTGGCATCACATAAAAAATTATTGAGTAGAAAGGAATAACATTAACAAGAATTTATGGTAACTCATTTTGCAAAATCATTTGATCTTAGCCTAGGATTAGGAAATACAGTCAAAGGAACAAAGTAATAATGAGTTTATTTTTGAAATGCCTGACTATGAGATCCCTATGGCATGCGTAGGCAAATAAAGCATGAATTTGCACAGTCCCATATTCTAGAAAGTGTGGTCTAATGGGAAAACCCCATTCTATGGAATTTAAACACTGGATCTACTACTTATTAGCCATGTCATTGGATACATTATAGTCAACCTGTTCCGAGAGTGAAAAATGCAGTTTCTTCATCTTTAGCATAGGAATAATAATAGTAATTTCCAAGTAGAGTTCAAGAGAAGTTAAATCTTTGTAACATAATGCCTGATGCATTATCTCACATTAATTCTTTTCCCCCTTTTGTGTTTTTTTCCCCCTGTCAATTTATCTTCCATTTATTTTAACTTTCTGTGAGCTCCCAAAGCAGCCAAGAATCATGAATTAGGATTGAATAATAAAATGGCAGACCCGTATTCCCATGCTCATTCCTCCTGCTGTAATTTAATTACTTCTCTTCTTCCATTGATTTATGTGTTTTGTGGAGATAAACTGGAAGGAAATTGATCATAGGTGATGTTGCTCTGCAGAGTAGTTGTGAGCAAGGCTTAAGAGAAAATGACAAATTCTTTACTAAGTGACTCTTGGATGTAGAAGTTCCATCACAGAACATACGGTCAGTTACTAGCTGTAAATGTCGAGAAGAAAATAGTGGCTGACATAGCCTAGGACTTGAGGAATAAAGTTTCTAGGTCATGGGAACTAGCTGAGATGCAGGACCTAGAATTTGCTCCAGTGGAAGATCTCTGCCCCAAAATAACTTGTGGCAATGCCAGTGAAGACTTACGCTGATTCTTCCATGGGCTCTGGCCTCTCAGTCATACTTGGCTAAGAACCTCCTTGGCTGATGCAGTTCCACATGAATGAGTACACTCCAGAGAAGCAGGGCTGAGAGCCAAAGGGTGGGATGCAGACATTTCAGAACCACCTTTTCCTTTTTATTCTTCAAGAAAATGTAAGAACATATGATGCTGACAGATGATGATATTTTTTGGCAGGGAGGTTAGGCCTTTGCTACAAGGCAGCTTTCCATCTTTGCAATTACAGAGTTATAACTTGGTTTCTAAAAGAAATGCTTATAGCTGTTCACCTAGTTCGTATTCCATTCTCAGTTTGAAATCCTAGTGAATCCACTCTTCTATTTTTATGTAAAAGTAATGCTTTTATTTATTTATTTTTTTATTATTTTATTTTTAGAGAGAGACGGAAGGGAGAGGGATAGAGAGATAGAAACGTCCATCGGCTACTCCTGCACACCCTCTACTGGGGATCGAACCAGCAACCCAGGCATGTGCCGTGACCAGAAATTGAACCAGTGACCTCTTGGTTCATGGGTCGATGCTCAACTACTGAGTCACAGCGGCTGGGCTAACAGTGATGCTTTTAATTCAATAGTTATATCTTCTAGATATTATTTACTCCCTAATAAAAAACTACTATATAAAATGTTTTGTTTTAAACATGTTTATTAAAATGTTATAAATTAGGCTAGTTTTATTAAAATGGGATTCTTAACATGTAGCATTCACTAGCTTTCCTGGTAACTTGTTTCTCATTCTCTTCTCATCTGTATGGGATTTCTTTATTTTTCTCTTGGAATAGTCATCAAAATAATGCTCGTGTTCCCTTCTCATTAGTGATAGTCGCTACAGAAGGATGAGAAGCCCAGATAAGCCAAGAGAAGATGTAAAACCAATATTTAACTTCACCATTCTGAGAGAGCCATCGTTAATTCCTATTCATTCTAAGGCATTGCAAACTCAGGTAACTTGGACCAGGATGATAACAAATGAAGGAATCAAGCTGGCCAGGGGCACTCAGACTAGAGGGAGCAGCTTGTACTTAGTTTCACTGATTTCTGTACCATGCGAGAATGGGGGTCTACTAGTATGTCACCAGTTCTTCCTACGTTTCAAGAAAAGAGTGCCAGGTTTCTTATATGATATGCCTCATTTTGAAATTTGAATGACATAAAAATTAGTCAAGACCATACACAAACCAAACAGAAAAGGTATGCCAACATTTTTCATTCTTCCCTTTATACATATAAAGTTTAGCATTAGAAATTTCAGCTCTGTCATTTTTTAGTGTAAGGTTTTATACATACAGAAAAATATACAACATGTAATTTATAATAAAATGAGTGCTTATGAACCCATCACCCCACTTAGGAACTTTACCAGTATGTGTGGTACTGCATTTTACACCAATCCAATTCTGTGATAATTGCTACCCACCTAGTTTGAATTTCTCATTACCATTTGTTTGTTTTTGTAAAAATGTACTATATCTGTGTATACTATAAAGCAATCTTTAGTTTAGTTTTTGTTTGTTTGTTTGTTTTGGAGCTTTGTAGACATAGCATGAGAATATATGCACTATTCTACAATTTGCTTTTTTCACAGAATATTTTGTTGTAAAATTCATTCTAAGGTTATTATGTAGAGCTGGAATTTATTCATTTTCACTGTACTTTAATATTTCATTACTTGAATAAATTATACTTGCTTACCTATTTTCCTCTTAATAGGCATTTTGTTTTAGGGTTTTACTATTATAGTTAATTTTCTTCTAAACATGATGCTTATACATGTTTGCTGCTAGTGGTGTAGCTGTTTTTAGGGTTTATCTGGAAGTAGAATTGCTGAGTCATAATATGGGTACATGCAATTTTACAATGCCAAATTATTTTCAAAGATGTTTGGCATAAATTTATACACTCATCATCATTGTCTGAGAGTGCCTTTTCTCCAACACCTGTGTATTCAGAATTCATTTTGTCATCCGGAGGATATTAATGTGATCTTCATTTGCACTTCCCTGGTTAGCATGAGGTTGAATATCTTTGGATGTGTTTATTCAACATAGCATGGGGATTTTTTCTTTTTTTTCTTTTTATGGGAAAGGCCCTTTGTCTATTTTCCTTTGGGGTGGCTTCTACAAGGTCTTCCAGACATACAGAGGTTATTGGAATAATCTGATACTAATCTTGTGTCAATTTTATGTTGCCAGGACCTCTTTCCAGATTGTAGGATTTTTTTTCACTTTCTTTATAGTGTTCCTTGATAAATAGACGATTTTAAGTTTAATGGATTCAAATTTATTATTTTTCTTTAATAGTTTATACTCTTTTATATTTTGTTTGAAGTTTCTTTCTTATCAAAATGGTCATAAAGCTACCTTCCTGTATTTATTCTAAAATTAAAGCTACCATCATATTTTACCTTTTTTTAAAATATATATTTTTATTGATTTCAGAGAGGGAGAGAGAGATAGTAACATCAATGATGAGAGAGCATCATTGGTTGGTTGCCTCCTGCACGCCCCCTACTGGAGATTGAGCCCACAACCTGGGCATGTACCCTTGACTGGAATCGAACCCGGGACCCTTCAGTTTGCAGGCCAGCACTCTATCCACTGAGCCAAACCAGCTAAGGCATATATTTTACCGTTGAGTCCATTGGGGGTTTTTTTGTGTGCAGTTTAAGGTAGGGAATCCAGTTTCCTTTTTGTCTTCCACACGGTTAACCAAGTGTCCCCGACTAATTAGTGATCTCTAATGATACCATTTCCCTGTATTAAATTTATCAAACATAACAGAACACTGTTCTGCTTTTGCACTCCATTCGGTTCCATTGATGAGAACTTTGCCTCTCACCTGAACTTTTTGCTTATAAAGCAAACTGCATTGTTTTGATAAAATGGGCTTTATTTTCTGGGGGAAGAGGTTTAAATTAATTATATGGAACAAAAGACTATCAGTTCAATTTTATGCCTTTTTCTTCTATCCCCTTTGTGTTGGCTTTGAAGATTTATGCTTTCCACTGTCTGAACTTCATGATGATACAGTTGAGTTATGTTGAAGAAGAAAGAACATCTCCAGCTTTCAGACATATATAGGGTGTTCCAAAAATGTATGCGCACATTTTGAATAATTATAAAGGCAGTGTTTATTAAAATACAATTTCATTTTCAAAATTGAGCTATTAACTGTTAAAGAGTATGTACATTTTGGGGGGACTCCCCGTATTCAGAAAATGAAAACTAAATGTGGAAGCCCTCACATGACCAGTGGGCCAAGTCAAAGAGGGACATGCCTCTCTCTGGTTCCTCTGATCAGGAATGGGGGTTAGAATTGTTCAACTCACTATGTGGGCACAGCCTTATGCTTGGATATACTACTGACAAAAATCCTTATAAGTTTCCAGACACAGAGATTATAAATTATCCTTTTTATCCATCTGTTACTAGTTTAAAGTCCACTAAACCCATTTTTTAGCCCTTGAAAAATCTACCACCTGGCTAAGTGCTTTCACACTCTTTATATATGGGCCATCTATGGTTTTCTTAGTGCTTTACCTTTGTTCTACTTCAGCAACCTTTATGTATTTAAAATGAAAAATACTCCCACATTTTTTATATTCTGGGCTAGGAAAAAATTGACTAGATCATGCTATGTTTTCCTCTATTTTCTGAATTATAAATGAGATGAAATTCTCCGTAATTTGTGATATTAAAATATTTGAGTACATTCTGTTTTGTGAAACAATAGAACATTCAGGTGTTTACGTAACCCATTTCTTACACTTAAAAAATTTCAGTTTTGTGAAATCAAATTCAATAAAAAGGTAATTAACTACTTACGTCATTATTTTCTGTAGCAGCATTTAGAATATTGTAATAATATGCTTATTATGTTGTCCCAAAATGAAACAAGTGGGTTAGATTACAGATCTTGAGTGTCTTTTTTCCTTTTTTTCTCATCCCTTTTTGTTTTCTTTCTTAAGTATCTGTATGTTAGTGTCCTTACATTGTAATCTCGAGAATACTTTATCTTGAGCTTCATTTCTAGTCTTTATGAACTTAATGACTCTCTCAGTGGCATTTCTAATTTTGCGTGGGCTGTATTTTCCCTCAGTGCTGTGGGCTTTGCGTGAAAGGAGGCCAATTAAAACAAGGTATCTAGCAATGTTATTCTAAAAATTTTTTGAGGATTTTGCAGAGCAAGTCGTGAAAAGTGTCTCATGGTCTATCAAGGCGAGACTCCAAGGATTGATTGAGGAAGTGTGCCACTCCCTGAGTCTGTCCCTGCCATCATCCTGAAATGGGATTGTTTGCATCAGTGTGACTGCTTTCTGAGGGGGAAAAAGGTTCATAGAGAATCTTTAAATCATTCCAGGGTAGGAAGAAATTATAAGGTCAACTTTCCCACCACCTGCCAATGCAATAATAATTTTTTTGGTAGGTTCAAAGCACATTCAAGAAGAGTGAAAAAAAAAAAAAGCTGAAAAAAAAACCCCACCCAAAATGGTATTTTAAGACTTGCTTTTTTAGTTCCTCTTTGTGGTAACTACAATATAACTTATCCAAAGAGATAATGATACTAAAAAGGAAAGAAAGTATGAATTTTAATAGAGTGAAGCACAAGCTATTAAGAAAGTAATTTATTCCAGCAAACCATTGTGCATGTAGTCCTATAGGTTCTTCAAGTCCCAAGTGGGTTTCCTTCTTCCTGTACTCACTAGCAAGCCAGTCAGTGTGGTTCTAGTTAGAATCCCATAAATCTGCAATATAATTAATTGCATATCCTTTCAAGCTAGCAGTGAAAGGAGTAACACTGGCCAGGATTTTGATGTTTTGCCATATTCTGAAATCAACATGATGGTATACGACACTGCTGAAAACATTAATTTAGAGGGTGGCTGGAAATTGCTGAAAATATTGAACTCCAGCTAGTGAACCCAAACATTCTCCTTTTTTTCCTAGTCCTACATCAGAGAGTCCATGTAGTTAAAACTTCACTCCTGATCTAATTCTGTATTTCACGGATATATGCATAAAACCATATATTTTTTTATTTAGCAAGCTCAGCACTGCTTCTTATAATACAAGTCTGTAAATCACAAGTGTGAGGCAATTGGATCATTGTGCTCTGTAAGAAGCATATTCCACAATAGTTGGTTTATTTTATTTGACTTTTATCTAGCCCTGGCTGGCCATATACCGGGTTTTGTTTGATGTGTTTTGCATAAGGGTTCTATTTGGTCCATAATGGTTTGTGTAATGAACTATTTGTCCTCTTGTAGATGACATCCAGTTGCTTAAAACCTATAATGAGATGTCAGGTGAATTGCACTGATTGGCATTGATGGATGAGCTTTCTGAAATATTGCAGGGTTTCCTGTAGGGGCAGAGAGGAAGATGGCTGTTTAGAGCTTTGGGTCTCCTAAGCATTGAAACTGTAATCACATAAACAGAACCACTTCTGCAGGTCCAAGGTGTCATCGTGAATTTTCTGGCTAATCCATCCATTCATCTCAACAGTCCAGAACTTGCGCTTCCTGTCACTCTTTGCCTTTGTTCTGCACTTTGATCTTTCAAAATGTCTGTCAGAAGAAAAGTGTTTATGTTGAATTATGTGTGGAAAAGGGTAGGGTGCATACTTCAGAAGCTTGGCATGAAATTTGCTAAATAAACCTTGCCAGTCGCTCTGCGGCAATCATCAAGGGATGGATTTCAGTTTAACAATATGTAGATATACATTTTTTCTGCTCAAAACCAACTTTAATGTAGATATTTAGGTGCAGGTGATTTCATTTTATTTATTTATACTGTAGAAAGCTTCTAGCACCTTTACTGGTAACAGCTAAGGTTAATGTTAAGAAGAAATATAATTTTTTATTGAAATTTTTCTCCTAAAATTCTGATTAAAGGAATGAACTAAATGAGTGCTTGAGAATGAAGATTCACTTCTGTGCATAGTTTATCTCATTGATTCTATAAGATAGTAAGTCTATTTTAGTATCTATAATGTCCATTATATGTATTAGAACAAAGCTAGAAACAAAATTACGAACTGGTTACACTGAAAGTACTATACAGATGCAAAGGCAGTAAAAATTGCTGTATCCCATCATGGATATTCTTTCTCATCTTCCTTATCTCATTAAATATTTTTTTTTTCAGA
>NW_005364372.1:4260288-4281572 GCF_000412655.1 Myotis brandtii | reverse complement strand
GAGAGAGAGAGAGAGAGAGAGAGAGAGGGAGAGAAACATGAATGATGAAAGAGAATCATTGATTGACTGCATCCTGCACGCCCCACACTGGGGATTGAGCCCACAATCCAGGCATATGCCCTGACTGGGGATCGAACTGTGACCTCCTGGTTCATAGGTTGATGCTCAACCACTGAGCCATGCCAACCAGGCCTCATCTCATTTAAATAATTATAAAATAAACATTATTGATTTTTTTTCACCTTTCAGTATCTCAAATGGTTCAAGAACTCTGAATCAATTTTCACTGACATGATACTATGGGCAAGAAAATATAAACTGGTTCCATTTCTTAGACTAACTTACCTTACAATGAGTAAAAATAATTCAGAGATCTTTTCACATTGGCCATATGTCTTTGCTTAATCTGGACACTGAGGTATTGGTGCTCTCTATTGCTGTTATCAAATTCTCTAGGTAGGGGCAGATCTTAGGCCAACCTTAGGACCCTTTTGAATTGAAATTGGCCCGTACCCCCAATGACACTGATGACCTTGAATCAGTTATTTTCTCACTACAAATGAGGGGTTCCTGAATTCTGCATGTCAGCCCAATAAGTTTACTCATGCCTAAAAGATTTGGTCTTCAGTGAGGCTCAGGCATTAGTATTTCTGAAAGCTCTCCTGGTGATTTCAATATGCAGGCAGATTTGAGAACCATTGAACTAGAGAGACTGAACACAGTGGTTGCAACTATGGGACTATCAGACTGCTCAAGTAGAATGAATTACATGGAAATCAGTGAGCTACAGAGTGGTAGCTTGCCCTGCTAGTCTTCAGAGGGCTTCTTAATCCTGATAACAAGGACATACAGAGCAGTAGTCAAACCTGCAGCAGAGAGCTTTTGAGACCAGAGTAATCTGTTTCCCAGGTTTGGATTTCCTAGCTGAAGATCACTTCAGAAGTTAAATACAATTTTTGATTTTTTATAGGTTTTGACTTGGTTAGTAGAGACACCCTTTCCCACTCCTAGGGTCATTCTCAAATGGTTAAAAACATTTTTATTGAAAAGTAAGAGGGACAGAGCAATTATTTTCTGCAAAATTTTAAACATGAGCTCAATGTAGGCTCAGACCAGACCTAGTCTAATCCATTATCTACCAGGACTAAGAGAAAAAAAACTTTCTTGACCAGCTAAACAGCTTGGCCAACTTGGTTGTGTTGGATGGCTTAGGTGATCATGTTGGCAATGTCATGATAGTGGCTAGGTATTAAGATTATAAGAAGGATATGGCATTTTGTACACACAGCATCGTTATGAATCATATAAATGATTTCTCTATCCAAAGCATTGGATAAAAAAACAAAATGAGAAATGTCATATCTACACAGTCATTTGTTTAATTTTGGTTCAAAGCATAAATGAGCCGGACCCAAAAGACTTAAGTTTTTAATCTACAGTTCTAGCTAAGCTATAAAGAGCATGTTACTTTTATAGTCCAGTAAGACTTGGTTATAGTACAGTAAGAAAAGGTTTGTATGTTTGTCTAGTTAATTTGAAGTTATTATTTATGCAGAGTCCATTTTGTTTCATAAAAATTTTAATAAGGACCTACAGTATATTTTATAATAAAGATAAAAGGAAAAATGGATGATTTAAGTATGTCTCTGTCTCAGTTCATTCATCTCTAAAATGGAATTAATAACAGAGCTTACCTTATGTGGTTATGATACCTAAATATATATATTTGGAGGGTCTTAACAATGATATTAACAACTATCCTGTTGAGTTTGTGCCCATGAAATTCAGAACCTTCTTTCATTTGAGTATTGAAGACACTCTTATACTTTAATGGGACTTCATAGTAGTTTAGAGATTCCCAGCCAATGAATGAGATGGTTAAGTGCCACGTCTGCAGTGCTACCTCCTTTGAAATCCAGGTGAGACCCAAGGAACTTCGAAGGGAAAGTACCAAAACTGCACCCTTGAGGTAACCCTCCCTTACTAATCATTGACATTTTTCAGCTTTGCCTTGAAATTTCATTTGTTTTGATAAAAAAATTATAATGCATTATTTATTTTTTCTTTTTTTTAAAATATATTTTATTGATTTTTAACAGAGAGGAAGGGAGAGAGATAGAGAGTTAGAAACATCGATGAGAGAGAAACATCGATCAGCTGCCTCCTGCACATCTCCCACTGAGGATGTGCCTGCAACCCAGGTACATGCCCTTGACCGGAATCGAACCTGGGACCCTTCAGTCCGCAAGCCGACGCTCTATCCACTGAGCCAAACCGGTTTCGGCATAATGCATTATTTCTGGCATTAAAAACATACACTTTTTAAAAGAAATAGTAAACTTATACTTGTGACCTTTGAATTTTGGGAGGGTGATACTTGATATTCTTAGAAATATGAAAAACACTCTGTAATTATATATTTAACCTGAGGACTTCTAAAAATAATGGCAGATATGAATTTATTATAATTTATTGGTACTGTAAAATTTTTTAAATATAAAAATTATTAAACTCATAAAGTAGAATTAAAATATGACTAGTTCTCTTTTAGATGTGTTCCTTTTAATTGAATGAATGTTTATTCAATACAGTATTCTCTTTTTCTCTCTCTCTCTCCACACACACACACATACACACATCTATTATAACCTAAATCTCTCTATATTTCTTGCCCCTGTAGCATGTATAGTAGGAGACAGGAATGTTTCAAAAATGAGTATGGGCATCGAAGTTAGAAATCAGGCTTCATAAAGATTTAGTTTTCTCTCCTATAAACTGAGTATGAAAACGCTTCATTGTAAGGTTGTTTGCAAGAATAAAATAGATAGTTTATGTAATGGATGGGCTTAGTTTATAGCTAGCTTTTAATAAGTTGTCCCCTTTCCCTTAGCAGGGTGTGAATATTAATATCCAACCTGCCCTCCTTTTAATCAGCATTCAACCCTATGTTCACACTCGCCTGGGCCTTATAGCCTTGAAGTGAGAATCTGAAGTCCAGGACTGAAGCCTTTTTGGCCTTAAGCAGCTACATGATTAAGTCATTTGACAATTTTTCATCTATTCCTTTATATAAAGAAAAGGCATTATATCTGTCCTCTAATGTTACTGTCATTTTTCGAAGATGAAATAAAATAGTGTCTATTAAAAATATTTATGAAAATGATGTAAGAAATTTATGTAAATTTTTGTGTAGCAGATTCTTTTTATGCAGAATAGGCAAGATCATGAAAGTTTTTTGATTATTGACATTGAGAGTTATTATTTAGTTGGAAGAATGGCTTTCAAAAAAGAGGCCAAGGGATCATTGTGACTCCTCAGAGCCAGAGTTGCTGTGTGTGAAGAACAAGCACGGATTGGGAATGAGGCTAAGGAGGAGGTGGTCTAAGAAGTAAGAGAGAGGGAGAGACATGCAAGGTAACTGTGAGAGGCAGCAATGACAGATGAGAGTGTGACATTGATCTTGCTTGGGCCAAAAGACACAGTAAAGGAAGAGATACTCTACTCAGTTCCTTTTTTTTTTAAATATTTCGTAAAGGAAGAGATACTCTACTCAGTTCCTTTTTTTTTAAATATTTCTATTGACTTCAGGGAGGAAGGGAGAAGAAGAGAGAGATAGAAATATCAGTGATGAGAGAGAATCATTAATTGGCTGCCTCCTGAACACCCCACACTGAGGATCGGGCCTGCAACCGGGGCATATGCCCTGACCGGGAATCAAACTGTGACCTCCTGGTTCATAGGTTGATGCTCAACCACTGAGCCATGCCAGCTGGACCTCAGTTACAGATTTTTCAAAATAAACTCACTCTAGAAGTAGAATTACAGTTTCTCTTCCAAATACTGTTTGAAGTGTGTACATTTGTAATAATTCTGTATCAGAGACCTATATTATAAAAATAATACTAAATTTGATCTTGTGTTATAATTTTGATTCAAAGAATGAATGCATACTTTTATCATGCTTCACAGACAGAGGGCTTCAATTCATCTAAAATGATACATACTTCCATTTCTACCCTTAAATTTTTGAATGAATTATTGGATATTTTTATTGCTGTGAACTGTAATGCTAAGTTAATGTCCCTTTACCTTAGCTGAGATTAAGAGCTATCAGAGATGCTGGGGCTAAGATATAGGTAATAGCCTGCAAACTTATTATGGGCCAACTCTTTGTTCATTTCTAGCCTGGAACTTCTACTCGACAGTCACTTCAATTCATAAATAATGCATTTTCTTTAAAAAAAATTGCTACCTTGGTTTTGTAGAGGTTTCTTTTAAAAAAATGAGCATTAGTTTTACCTACAAAATGCTATAGGTGTTTTACTAGTTGATAATACTTATTAATTTCTTATTTACTTAGGAAAATTTCTTCTATTTATTTTTCCTTTAAGGATGGAAAATCTTTATATTCTAATTTTTTTTACAGTACCAATAAATTGCCCACATATAGGCAAGATACTTGTTTTAGTTGAAGCTTAAGTGTGGTAAAGATAATAATTTCAATGTAAGTCTTAAACTCTCTTATCAGCGTGAATATGGCAAAGGTGTTTAGTATGATTTGACATTTAAATATCAGCCTACAGAGTTCAGGCGCATTTTATTCTTCCAGTAAATCAGGCAGGCTAAGATATATTTTGAGTAGTTATTCTCATCAATCTTTTGTGCTTTGTCCTCCAAGGATAATAAAATGTAATAATGATTCATTGTTAAGGACGTCCTTAAGCATTTAAAAATCTATAGTTATTCATATAAAAATAAGGATGTTTTTATTATTATTTCTCTTTTGTTTTTTCAGATTTAAAGAAGAAACTTGGTCCTTTAAATGGACAAGGGAACATGGAGGTGTTTTTAATTTTACATATTGAGATATACTTAACTTTCATTCCAGAAAATCCAATGAAGGTGTCAGATTCTTCAGTAGGTGGAACTAAACTGGCAAATCTAGAGACTTGAAATAGCAGAGGGACATAATAGCTAAATGAGATGCCACTCTTTGTCTAGTAAATCCATACTGATAGCTCCCAGGGACTAGCAAGCATGACTGATTCCATTCAGATTTAGGAAAATATAAGAGAAATTTTTAAATTAAATATAAATGTTCCTCCAAGTATAAACAAATGCTACAGCTAAATTTCTGAGAATATATATGTACAAGTTGTGGCAAAAGTAGGTTTACAGTTATTTGTTTGGAAAAGAATACAATAATTACATGATAATACAAGAATAAACTGTTTCACTTACAACTGTATATATATATAATTTATATGCATATATACACATATATTTTCAGTATATGTTATATATATTTATATCTGTGTATATCTTTTATATTTTAGAAACTATGTATTTTATATATAGTTGGAAAATACATTTTATTTTATTTCATTGTTGATCATATTATAGTATAGTGTTTTCATATTAATACCAGGTAAAAAGAAAGTAGGAGTGGATTAAATTCACATTAAGAATAATTAGCTGGGGAGGGGGGGAAGAGCCTAACCCCAGATAATCAAATGTTAGTAATCTAATATTTTCCTGTGGATGTTGACCAGAATATAGTGAATTTTTTATATATTGAAATCTAACATAGATTTCTTTATTCACATGTATTTATATGCATATAAATATGTTTATGTGTATGCATAGTGTACATTTTAGAGTAAACATACATTTTATAAGGCAGAACTCATAACAAAACAAAATTCTTTCACTTCAATATGTCTGAGCAATTGAAGCAATAAAGCAGATAGTAAAGGGAGCTTGTTTTTTATTGACATCTGTATTGTTTTTACTACAACTAAATATAGAAAGCCTCTCTTAATTCAATTTTATCTAAAGCTGTAATTGTTTTTTTGATCTATAGGCACATCAGTTTTATTCAAAGACTAAATTAAACCAAAGCTTATTTTTTGAAAGATTTATACCTAAAAATCATTATTCTCAGTACACAAAGGGATCTATGTTTTTATTTGAGGTGCAGTTATTGAAATTTATAACTTCATAATTCAAAAATTACTTCTCTCTTCAGTAATACTTTTGAAAGTCCCACTCAAAAATTTGGTTCTCTGAACAATCGAAGATGCACTTAAGAGAATGAATATGAGGTACATTGTTTTTAGTATGTTGTAGATCAGGTTTTATTGATGCTTAGATTGATAGTTTAACTATATTATCTTACATTAGTGGTTGCTGGTTAGTTTCTAGTATTTCTTTCTGTGGAGCAAACAATTAAGTTTGTCAGTGTGGCAAATAGGCCCCAATTCATACATACTGCAGAAACAACTGTTTTGTCTTGCAACAAGAAACCTGTTTATTTTGTGAGCATCTTCTTAGGGAAATCAATACTATTTTTTCATGGATCCTTGAAAATATTACACTATGCTTTATCTAAGTGGCCTTCTGTTCTATATCAGAAATTGAACTGAGTTAGGTAAGGAATTGTAGGCCACCAATTATGTTTTATTGGACTCAAATGCACACAAAAATCTAACTTCACAATCAGTTTTTAAATTGTAAGATTACCTGTAAGCAAATATACCTTTTCTGTCTTAGTTTTAGAATCTGTCACGTTACAGAATTTTTTTTTCAATATTGATTTTTGTATTTTACTGAGAGGATTGTTGTCTTTTTTCATTGTGTAGTCATTTCTCTGGGGCTCACAGCACATTCTTGGTAACTAATTATGGTGTCTCTGTTTCTTGACTCTTGCCTATGGTTTTTGAACAGATTTAAGGGACCTTTATTCCATATAGACTCTACGGAATCCCTAATGAATTGTTTGAGCTCTCTGCAGTACCCTTGGATTTGTATCTTGTGTGTAACTCTTATCCAAGAAAGTCACCAAAAAGTGAGAATGATATAAAAAATTGGAAATAATATTCTGCATGCTTTTCTTCAACTGGATAGAATGAGTGAAGTAACTCATTTTAGTCTTGCTCTAAAACCAATTGAGTTCATAAAATAAAGCCTTTGATCCTTAAGTAAAATGAGATTTAATTATGCCAATTTATACTAGTGCATCAAATATCCACTTAAAAAGACAAAGAGGTTCTTTCAGATTAGGCTTAAAAATACCCCGTTTCCAATACTAAGTTTAAAATCAAGTAATGGGCTACAATAAAATAGATCAGCTAAGTGCAAATAATGAAATTGATATAACAACTCATAGAATATACATTTTAAAAGCATTAAATGAGAAATAATGAGCTTATCTTATATAATATAAAGAAACTTCCACAGTAAAAACACAATTATGACACGTTGTATATTAAAAACACAATAAAAGGAGTGGGAAATGTAATTGCATTGGTTGAATTGCATTGGAAGTTTTTCTATTTAGATTAACAAGGAAGAGAGCAGTTGTCATAAATTTGTCATAAGATTTGCCAGGGGTTCGTGATTAAGCAGGAGAGAGTTGGCTGAACAGAGGGGAAGGATGCAGGAAATTCTGTGATGCTTTCCCTTGCCCCTCATGCTGATGCCTCTCCTGGCACAGACATGGTCCTCGCAGGGTAGAAAGGGGGCTGAGTTCCTGCTATGTTGGCATCTGTTTACACATGGGCTTCCATCACCATTCCAGAACTAACCCTCAGGATCCTGACAGCCATTTTTTTGGGGTTCCTTAGAAAAGTTCATTATTTGCAAAGCTGCATCTCATCTGGGGGGAAAGAGCACTTAATGGGCTTCAGTACCACCAGATATCTTCACTTCTAGAAAGCTGTCTCTTCATATTTATAGAGCAAAACTTTAGGAAAAGGAGATTAATTGTGTTGGAAACACAATTATTCTGAGTCTTTGACAAATGGTTTTGGGGGAAAAGCTTGGAGGATATAATTAATGTGAATGGAATAAATATTTCAAACTAGAAAGAGCACAGTTTACACGATCTCAACACAAAGCAATAATAAAGTAGAAATTAATAACGAAGTTTTAAATAGAAAATACTAGAGCCATAAAATGCAAACCACTTTTCTAAGTTTTTGGATCATAAAGGAAATCAAAACTGTAATTACTGACAGTTAAGAAAAAATGGCAATGATGAGGTCATGTGTCAAGATGTGCGGATAGGATGGAACTGCAATTAACAGACACATTTCAGATCTGTGCTTTGTTATTAAGTATTTAGTGAAAATAAACTACCTACTCAATATGATAATTTAGACATATAATACAAAGGAAAGAAGGTGAAGGAAATAATTTTCAAAATAAAATATTGATGACAGGCAAATTTAATAGAGTAGACAAATAAGCTGAAGAGTATATTATAGGAAAAATACATTTCGATAATATGGATCTTATTTTAGGATTTGGCAGTATGTTTAACATTAGAAAATATTTCAATGTTTTATATGATTTTGGATTGCTTGTTTCATGTGGGTGTGTTTTGTTTTGCCTTGGGTATATGGGTTCTTGGATAGTTCATAAAAAATTAATGCCTTTTCATCAAAAGGCAATTAAATACAAACTTGTTTTTACACAAGTTTTATACAGATTTGTGAGTTCAGAGGTTAAATGCAAGCTCCCGCATAAGTGATGTTTTTCTGGGCAGTGTCAATGTTAAGCATCTCAAGGAGATCTGGAAACCCCCAACCTTCAAAATTGTTATTTTCCCGGAAACAGTAAATCCATTTGGTAGACTAAAGGAGAAAACATAGATGGTAACCTTTTTAAGAAATCTCCAAAATGGAGTCCAAGTACATTGTGTATTTAAAAAACATTTTGAAACCAAAAACAAGAACCAAATTAGTTATAGAAAAAATGATTTCTAACAGTGACAAATTATTCCTAACCCAATATTTAAGCATTAATCATCTGTAATAGAAAAGTAACATTGACATTCTCAGTGAAGAGCAAGAAAAATATGTACCACTCCCCTCCACATGCTATTCTTGAGGTTCTAAGTCAAGAACCAAAATTTTGAGATACAACTCTTGAAAATTGTGAAGAGGACATTGCTGTTACTTTTGGAAGATAATATTATTTCAAGCCACAGAGTCATTTACCAAATACTTATTGCACAACTACTGTGTGGCCAGCGCTGTTCTAGACACGTGAGAGCAGGCTGTGCACAGCATCGGGAAGACTGATCCAGGAAGGGTATCATTCCAAGTGGGTAAGTGGGAGAAGACAGGGGACACGTGAATTAAGGTAAAATTCTAGTGACTTCAGGTTGGATGTCCTTGGCTACTTAAAAAGTCAAAATGTGTCAGCAGAAAAAAATTATTATCAATAACAGGAGGATGTAAAATACACATGAAAGTAGTAGTTTTGAAATAATCATGTATAAAATGTAATGGACGCATCTCCATTCACAATAGCAATGCAAAGAATATGAAATATATGCAAACAAACTTAACAAGAAAGTACTGGACATATAATTTTAAAAAATCTAGATGTGAATGTATATCACATGAATACACACTTATGTATTCATACTTATATATTAATTGAAAGAATACATGACTATATAAATGGAGCAATTTATGTTTCTGGCTAGAAAGACTCATCGTAAAGATGTCATTTATCTTCATATTTTTTATATATTTACTGCTGCTATAATTTTAATAAAATTCTTTGGGACCCTTGTAAAGAGAATATAATATTCATCTGGAATAATAAACATTAAAGAACAGCCATAAATAATTTGATTAAGAAGGGATATAAAAGGGCACCTGGGCTAGGAGATATTAAAACATATCATAAAGCTGCAGTGGAATTGAGCTGGAAAATGTAGAAACCCATTCACTAGAGTAGGGATGCCACATTTGTTGCAGTTACCATCTCCTTCCATCTTCCTCGCCGTGGCAGACATTCATTGCTAAGTGCCCTAGGTGCCCACCCTGGGCCTGGACATGGTCTGAGAATACCCCAGGCAGGCACGATTAGACCATCAAAGTTGGCACATGGATTAAAACATTCAGGCACTTTATTCAGGTGTGTGATAAAAGTGGCTTTTAAGCTCTCAAGGGAAGGAAAGATTCTTTCAGAAATGATTCTGGAAAACCTGGCTAAGTCTTTGGAAAAAAATAGAGTTAGCCTTTACTTTACATTGTATACTAAAAATAAATTCCAGATGGATCAAAGGATTGAATGTAAAAAAAGAAAGCAGGAAAGAGCTCGAAGATAATATACTTATCTGACATCAAAGTAAAGTGGGTCTTAGCAGAAAAGCAAAGGAAGAAATCAATAAAAGACAGGATGGATAGATGATGTTACTCCAAAATGTTTCATTTCTGTAAGTCTTAAAAGTACTATTTATAAAACATACTGGGTATGTTTTACAATATTTTGTAAGATATTGTTTGAAAATATATATGTCTATGCACATGTGTACCTACTAGTGCTTGCTGCAGCAGCACATAGAATACATATAATATAATTTTTAAAATATTCTAAAGAGATTAGATTGAAACATACAAAAAATATCTTAGCCATTCATTTAAGGTGGGTGATTATGAATAATTTTTTACAATAAATATGTTATTCCAAAAAGGATTGTGTATCAGATTTACAAAGGGAAAAATAGGAAACTAATATTTTTTTAATTATTTTTTTTGCCTGGGCATGGGACCCCCATCTCCCCCCAATCACCGCTCCGCCCCCTGCCCAGGCCTGATGCCTCTGGCCCAGGCGTCAGGCCTGGGAAGGGGACCCCCATCTCCCTCTGATCGCCGGCTCGGCCCCCCACCCAGGCCTGAAGCCTCTGGCCCAGGCTTCAGTGTTGGGGTCCAGCCCCAGCAGGTCCAGGGGTTTCCCAAGGTGTGGACGGAGTCTGCGAAGAAGGAATGAATAGAAGACATGGAGGCAGCGTTCAGTTGATCATAGGAGCTAGGTTCTCTCGCCAGGTTCTCCAGCCAAGTTCTGTCTTGGAAACAAATACTTTTTTTAAAAAAAAATCGAATATTCAGTATTTTTACAGACATTATTTCTGAGTTCTTTTAACAATCTTTTGAAGTATCTAATAATACTCCACTTTTAAACATGAGGGACCTGAGGTTCAGTGAGATTGAATAAATGCCCCAGCAGAGGAGTTAGAGTTGTGACCTGAAGTGGAGGTTTTGTGATCCCAAGGCCATGACCCAGCATCAGTTGTGGATCTCTGTTCTGCTTGACGCCAGAATTGGAGAGAAAGAACGGGGGAAGGAGGTTATGTTTATTTCAGGCCTGAACTCTCAACAGCAAAGGGGCTTATTTTATCCCACTCTCTGCCTGTCCCCACTTCCTCCCAGTCAGTCCTTCAAGGGGCTGGGAAGGCAAATGCCTACCTCCTCTACATGTTAGGCTCCTAGAGGGGAAACATCAGAGTTGGGGGGAAAGGGGGCGCTTGCTCTTCTTTACCATTTGCAAGATCCTGAGATCCTTGTTTTCCTGGCCCACTACTTCGTAAATCTTGTATTTGAGTTCTTGTGGTTCCTAAGACTGTTAATGTTTTTTTAAAAAAAGGTTTATTGCTCTATTATAGATGTTCTGGAGCTTTTAATTCTGTGGATTATAGGCATCTTGTTGCAAAATGATGGAATCAAATGTATGCAATATACCAGTAGCTCTAGGTAAGAAATGAGCGCTCTTCAGGAAGTATTTTGAGACTGTTAATATGCTTAGATAAGTGTGTTTCACTCAATCTTTCTTCTGTCAGCACTCAAGCTTCTCAAATCCCATCGTTTTCCTTTGGAATGATAGCACCATAAGAAATGAATACACTTATGTTACTATGCTAGCGAATGTAGCCAGCTTACAAGTTTGGGTCTGGGGTATGTTATTCCGCTAAAATAAGTTTGCCTGTTTTGAAAATATATTTGTGTATATTATGATTGATATGTGGTATTATCCTCTGGCCTGAGTCTGGGCCATTTCTCTGCTTCTTCTGTTCACAGGGGATCATTATTTAAAAACATCCAATTAGATATGACAAACTTCAAATTGGCTCAAATAAGGAGCATAGTTATATTTAGGATATTGTTCCTCTAGAACTGTTGGTGATGGCAGTTTTCTTCCAAGTTAGTTTTAGAAGATATTTCTAAAAGGCATGATTGTGATCACTTTGCTTCAAGCTTCCCAACCTGCACCGAAGCCTCTGATCCTTTTACGTTCAGTTTATGACACTGCAGCCGCTGCTGACATCTGGGAGAACTGCAGGAAGGACTTGCCTCACACAGAGCCTTTCACGAAGCTCTGTTGTCCTTCCAGAGTTTTAGTTGGGTCCCCACTGCTTGTCAAAAAGTCACTCTTCATATTGCCTAAGGCTACCTTTCAAGAAACTTTTATTATTTAATGTACCCTGAGTTCCAGCAAAATTGTACCAATCAATATTCAGCTGACGATGCTCATTTTCTGTTTTCTATGGTCATTACCATTGTTTTTAAATCCTCACCCAAGGGTATGTTTTTTGTTGATTTTAGAGATAGAGGAAGGGGGAGGGAGGGGAAGAGGAGGAGGAGGAGAGAGAGAGAGAGACATCAATGTGAGAGAGAAACATCCATCAGTTGTCTTTTGTACATGCACCGACAGGGGATCAAACCCACAACCTTTTGGTGTATGGGACAATGCTCCAACCAACTGAGCCACTTGGCCAGGGCTGGTCATTACTATTTTGATTTCCTGGTATATCATATCTCATCCTCTGTCTCTCTCTGAATGAGATCCTACCTGCCTTAAGTCATCAATGGAGCTTTCCAGCATCTCAGACTTTGAATGCCCACAGAGCCTTAGTTTGGATCTCTTACACCATATACCTGTGTCCACTCCTGCTCTCTACATCCTTTTCATTCCCTCATATAAGTCCTCTTTCTTCACTTAGCTTGGTTTCTATTTTCCATTGACTCCAATTTTATGTCTTAAAATGGGATCTTATTCTCATTGAACCCCTTGCATTGCAAATATCATTTTGTATTTTTTTTATTTTGAAATGACCTCTCAAGGACAAGTGTTTGGCCCTGTGCATGTCACCTATACTTTTTTGAGGTCAGTGTGACCAAACCATAACTTGAGACCCAGGTCACTCTCACTTTGAACCTGCCCTTCATTTGGCCCCGCCTACCTGAGGAGAGGAATTGAACACCCACAAGAATGCTACAGTTAACACTGCAGATTATTAGGTGGCTCCCCAGCCCCTTTTGTGGAGCCCAGTTAGGGTGACAGAGTGACCTAATCTAATGAAGTCACAGTTAGAAAGGAGAGTGTTCCATCTTTTCCGTTTCAAGCAATCTGTTCCCAATCCCATTGCGTCCCCAGGGTGCAGGGGATTCTAGACTGCCTTCTTTGGTCTTTTCAGCTCTTTTACTGATTTCTACCCATGGAATTTACTCGGAGTCTTTTGGGACACACCATGTGGCCAAATCCACTTTCTACTTTTGGCAGAGATATCCCTCATGGGTGCTCTACCATTTAGCTCTCCCACCATTATATCCCCTTCCTCCAACCCAGCAGCCATCAGTCTTTTCCTGTCTTTGGACCCCTCTGGTGTCTGGCCTTTTATGGAGATTGTTGGTTTCAGATCTGTTTCTGCTAGTGCATACGAAGTGTGACCGTTAGCTCCAGAGGACAGAAGACCTAGGGGGAAAGAGTGTATATCTGCTGATCAAAAGAGTGCCTGTCTCTATCTTTGCTTTAAATGCTCCCTTTTTTTATAACCTTAATCTTTCATGTTTTAGCATTGCACGGGTTAAGGGAAAACTTTCCCTGTCACATCTTTTCTGTTCCTAACTATTCTTGCTCCTCTCATGTTTACATTGCCAACTAGTACCCCGCGAGAAGACTTGCCTATAGAAGGTGTTCAATTAAATGCTGGATTCATAATCCTGTCCATTTTTTGACTTCCCACATCTTATTCACGTCTGCTATTGCAGAAGCTGAGTACAATTAAAGCCTTCGCCAAATTGCCTGTGTTGTATTTCTCAGTCAGAAACTTGCAAAGAATATTTTAAACAGTTGTCGTGTGGGCTTTTCCTGAAATGCCATGTCACTCCAAAAGTGATACTCTGCTATTTTGACTACTCATAGAAAATGAGGAAGGAGGTAGGCTGAACAGAGAGAAATTCCAACTGACATAGTACTCCTAGCCAAGCCAGTGGGGTAGGAACATTTCTTATCTTTAGAATTTTGGAAATAAGTAAGGCATTGTGAATTCTTAAAGATCTCTCCTGTCTGTGACGAATGTAAATAAGAAATAATAATGATAGCTGGCGTAGGGATAACCTATGGGTAAAAAACACCACCACCTCCTTTCTTGACATTTTGTATACTAATTCCAACAGTATTATGTGGCAATACACCTTGTTAGGGACTATGTGTTTTAGAGCAAATCAACAAGTTATATCAACTCACTATTTGAAAAACACCTTAGCATTTTTTGTATGTTTTAAAATAGGTTACAGGGGGGGAAATAACAAACTTTCCATTCACATTAGATTGCAGCAATGCAGTGATTTCCTGTACATTTAAAGGGTTTCTGAAATGTTAGTTTAAAAAATTCTAGTAATGATATTTTAAATATACATAGGAGATATGGGGGGTGGGGGGTTGACATCTTGTCCAGGAGAGAAAAATCTATACCACTGAACTATGGGGGTTGCTTAGTGAAAATAATATAAATATTCTGGCCTAAAGCACTTTGGTGTGTTTGAAAGTGTGGCTAAGATAATCAAATGATACTACTTCCCAATGATTCCCAGAGGAATTTATTTATGTTCTCAGTGGCTCCTGCCAGGTCCTCTGGAAAGTCCTCCTTGTTCACGTCTCCCTGGGAGCACTTCCAAAGTGGCTGGTGGGGAAGGTAGGTGTCCATTGTGGAGACTGCATCTTTTCCACAGACCAAGCCCACAGCCCGCGAGCCTCGGTGGGGAGCCCCGGTATTGTCTTCTCAGCTTGTAGGGGAGGAATAAAGGAAGACCACATTTTTGATGACTAGCTTCAGTGTGCCCTAAGGAAATTCTAATGAGAAAACTTAGCTTTTTTACCAAGGGCTCTTAGATGCCTTAGCAGTTCTCTCATACATTTAGTAGCTTCTGATGTATTGCTTTCAATGAGCTCCATGGCCATACTCCACGTTTTTATAAACACAGCTCTTAACTCCATTTTTTCCCCTTCCTCTAGCCTTCTTCTATGTGTTTTTCTCAATTCAGTGGTGGCCATCTCGAATCCATCCGAAACAAAGGCCTGGGGAAGAGGTGGGGGTGGCACTAGGTACAGTCTTATTTTTGTCACAAAGTTAAAATCTTTTTGTTTAATTGGGAATTTTAAATGGAGTTTGTTGTTCAAAGCTTTTGACAATTATATTTACTTTTGTTATTTGGGGAAGAGAAGCAGTCTGATTTTACAGTTTTGCCAAGTCCAAAATTTTTGGACTTCTGTACTCCCTTTCATTTCTGTCTCAGAACAGTTACTTTTGGCCTGAGCTCCTCTTCCTTGTCATATGGTGCAATAAGCAGCAAGGAACAAGTACCACGCCCTGATGGCGTGGTCTTCTGCAGCTTCTTCTCTAGAGCTGCAAGTTCATTGGGCACTTGGGTTGCCTTTGGAGTAATTGGAAGCTTCAGTTTTACTGAGTATTTCTCAGTGGCAAGAATTGTCAGCTTTCCAGCTGTCATACCTGTTTTCTTGCTACCTGATTCTGACCAATAGCCAACCTTAACATTTGGGACCTGTGCCCCATTCTGTTCCAAGTGGTCAGTTCATCTCTCTGTGAAGGTAGGGTAGGCATGGTAACAGAAAGACCAATCAATATCAGTGGATGATGAGAATAAAATTATGTTTCTCATTTATGTAAGAGTCCCTGGGTTATAGGAGTTGAAATCAGCACAACAGCTGTCCTCTCCTGTGTCCCTCTTAGACTCATACATATAGTAGTTTGAAATTTTCCACACATTTCTTCCATGTTGCCCGGGAACTAGAAGGGAGACAGCATGGAGAGAGCGCTCATGGTCATTCAGTAGAGGCTGGATCTGGAGTGGCCCATGGTATTCCTGCTCACGTTCCATTGGAGAGAATGCTGTTATTTTAGGAACTGCAAGGGAGGCTGGGATGGGTAAGGTAGGTGGAGAGAAGCGTTCGGTAGTTAGCTACTGGTCTCTGCCACAAGATGGTGGGAAGGAATTTATGTGTGTCGAGGATACGCATAAGGAAAAGAAACTGAGTACCCGAGAGGCAATTGGACTTAATGACTAGAGCAGTGGTTCTCAACCTTCCTAATGCCGCGACCCTTCAATACAGTTCCTCATGTTGTGGTGACCCCCAACCATATAATTATTTTCATTGCTACTTTATAACTGTAATTTTGCTAACTTTTATGAATCATAATGTAAATATCTGATATACAGGATATATTTTCATTGTTACAAATTGAACCTAATTAAAGCATAGTGATTAATCACAAAAACAATATGTAATTATATATGTGTTTTCCGATGGTCTTAGGCGACCCCTGTGAAAGGGTCGTTGGATCCCCCAAAGGGGTTGCGACCCACAGATTGAGAACCGCTGGGCTAGATGATAAAGGACTGAAAGGTGAAAAAGGAACTGGTTACTATCAGGTGATATTCTCAAAGGTATAACTGTCCTGATTATTGTCAATGTAGCAAAGGAAAGGGTGGGTTCATAAAAGTTGTTCTTTATGGTTGTATGTGTTAAAGAGTGCGTGACTGCTTGAGGATAGAGTTTTTAAATTTTACTTGGGCATTTTGTAAACATGACTAACATGTTCTCCACACTTATCAATTAGTGGCATTGTTTTGAAAAAATAAGATATTTTCACATGCCGATTGTGCTTGCTCCTCTAGGAAGAAAGACCACACACACGCACACGCACACAAATGCTTGAGAAAGGGAGGCAGTGGAGGATGCGAACCAAAACTTTGTTTACAGGTCTGACCATGATTTTCTTGGCTTTTGTTGGGAGAGCTGCATTTAAAAGTAATTGTTAGATAACAATGAGATGATGTTTGCCTGACTCTTGGCAGCCGAGTACTCCTTGGAACAGCAGAGGAGGTTTTGGTGCCAGCCCTTAGGCTTCTTCAGAATTACAACTAAGAGTAGTAGGTCAGCAAGTTCTCTCTCATGGGGACTACTGTCCATTGCAACTCTCAAGGTTTACTTCTGTTCTTGAATGCTTGATTTCCTGCTTCTTGCTTTTCTTTTATTTAAAAAATATTTTTATGGATTTCAGAGAGGAAGGGAGAGGGAGAGAGAGATAGAAACATCAATGATGAGAGAGGAATCATTGATTGCTGCCTCCTGCACGGCCTTCACTGAGGATTGAGCCAGCAGTCCAGGCATGTGCCCTGAGCTGGAATCAAACTCTGATATCCTGGTTCATAGGTCCACACTCAACCACTGAGCCACATGGACCAGGCTTCCCGCTTTCCTTTCTGCCATCTCCTAGTCTAGCTTACTTTGGATACCATTTCAAAGTCATTCGATAGCTTTGTTATGGCTGTGAATGCCTCTCCACTTCAGCCTATTCTGTACCCTGATTTTTTTATGCTCATAAAAGCTTTCAATGGAGTGCACTTTCTATGGGACATATTTCAAGACCTGTCGCTATCTGTGCCTAGACAAGGCCTGGCCCAGCAGCCAAAGATCTGCAATTCTGGCTTCAGGTTTACCACCGTCGGCTGCGTGACCATGGAGAAATCACTTAGAGTGACTAAATGTCACCGGGTATTCTGCCAAACAATAAGTATTACTTGGTCATAGAAGATTAGAAAATATTGTGCACTGTATCCTCCTCATAGTCATCTAAAATTGCAGAGTGGTGCATTTGAAAGGCTCTGAGAGGTTCTGCCACAGAGCAACCTGTTTACCTGGGTTTAACCCTGCAGACCCTTGCTATTGACCCTCAGATCCTTTTGTTCACACGTCACTATTAACACTCCAAGCAAACCGTGTTCCCCAGAAGACACACTTGGAAAAAGTGAACTAGACTTGATGGCACTAAGGACCTTCCAGAAATTCCCTACTTTGTCATCTTTATCAACGATGGAGAACGGCAGCCCCAGAGTGAGACACCTGGACGTTACCAATCCCAGTTCCCTCACTGACCACGTGGGCAGCCTTGGTGAGTTACTTAACTTTTTTGTTCCTTAGTTTTTTATTTGTCAAACGAGGGCAATAATAGCTTTGCCCTAATGAGATTGTTTTCAGCACTAAGTGAGCTCATGCAGGTTTAGTGCTCAGAGCTAAACCTGGAGTGAAATAAGCACTTAGCAAATGTTGCCTCTGTTGTAGGCACTATCTTCATGTTCCTTTTACTTTCCCATACTTCTATGTTTCCCATACTTCTATATCTTTCTCCTTCAATAAAATGACTTTCTTATCCTCACACCTTAGCTATCACCTTGAATGAGATGAGCAAGATATAGTGAAAAGAGAACAGTCTTAGATTTGTGTTCTCAGCCCAGAACCACAATTTACAAGCAGGGTCCCCTGAGCGAGTTCCTCAGTCTGTTTGACTGCAGATCCCCTGGCAAACTGGGATGAGTATGATGACCCACAAGGTTGCTGTGGGTGCTTTGATGTGTATTCACACACACACACACACACACTCACACACACATATACACACACTCATACACACTCACACACACACACAATTATGTGTTCTGTGTGGGTGGTGCTAATCTCAGTTACCGACACATAGGTATTTGGTAAATGAGGACTGTTGCTATTATTATCATTGGATTATTAGCTTAAGTCCTGCTTAAGTCCTATTCTCACGTTGTCATTTTCCCTGACCACCGTTGTCCAAGTAACACAGTTTTCCCCAGAACTGGGAGAGCTTGACATCTGTGTATCACACATCTACATCATTTAATTATTGGCTTTTTAAAAATATTCTGTCTTACCAGCAAAGGTTTTGAAGTTAGGGTGTACATTTTACGTTTTTTGCTTTTTTTTTTTTAGAGGACATGGCGTTTCACCCTTTCACACAGAAGGGGCTCAATTGGATGCAATTTAGGCTAAAAAAAGGAACTGAAGGAGGGGGAAGGGCTACACACTCCGCTGCCCCTGTTTTATCTGCTGGATGTGACAATCGGAGTAAACAGTCCACTGGAAGCCTCAAAAGGCATGAAAGACAGCAGGTGCTGAAGGCACTTTGGATATGATCGACAGAAACAATTGGAAAGACTAATAAAATAGTCAAGTTCTGCCAAGATTTAATTAAGAAAATAAATGTGGAAATACAAATAAACATTGTTAGAAATGGGAATGGGTATAAGGATGCTTTAAGAAGGATATTAGTCATAAGGAATATGAAAAAAATATGTGCCCAAAACTTTAAAACTGAGATAAAATAGTTTTAAAAAAAATAAAACCATAAAGTGACTCAAAATAGAACCAAAAACTTGATCGGCAAGCAGCAAATACACTATCTCAGGCCAAGGTTCAGGGTGCATTGAACTACTGGATAAGAAATAAAACATAAAACTGGTCAAAATTAGAACTAGCTGAAATGGAGTTTTATCATTTTGGCTGGAGGTGATCAGGGACATCTCCATAGAATGGATGAGCCCAAGACGGTAAAGGAGAAGGAAGGATAAAAGAGATTTGGAGTAAAGAAGGCACAATATTAGCCCATTTTAAACCAGGGATGCTTCTCATATTATTTTTGCTACTTCTCTGGATATGGGAGCTATCTCTAAGTTTAAAATTAAGTTGTTATGAGAATGGATGAGGCACGGTGGTAAAGGGAGCCAAGCACTTCATCTGGAGTAGATGTTGGTTCAGAGGAGCAGGAGGAGAGGGAGCTGAGCTTGAAGGCACGGAGTCTCAGAGTGAGATGTGAGCCTCACATTTCACATCCCTGCTCTGCTGACAGAGCTGCTTTCCATTCCCTAGATGCTGAGAGTTTGGGAAGTGTATATATTTTAAGTGAAATCATTTTGGCCTTCCTTTTCTTGGTAATGGGAATTTGTTTCAGTGAAAATTTCCTACAGGCTGCTTAAAAGCACTGCACGGAACAATGGGCCTTGTGGCGAGTGAAACGCGTGCGGGGAAGTACTTAGAGTTCAGTGTGAGTTATTTTTATTTCCATTCATAGACATGTCTCCGTGAAGTTCAAATTAGCCCTTGGACAGTGGAAGGCAGTCTGTTAATTTAAAGCTAGACTTTTTTTTTGCTTCCATAAAGCCAAATTTAGGATAGATTTCTAAAGCTAAATAAACAACAGTCTACCTCCCCATTAAAAATGAGCGTGTCGGGTTTCTGTGTATTTAACTTCTTTAAATAATCTTCACTTAGCATTTCTACAAGGGCCCTTAAATATTTAGGAAGAGGCGATCTTTTACAGTCAGGCCTTGTTTGTTAGAGGGACGCTAAGATGGGAGGGGCCTTCTTAATTTTATCACTAAAATCCTGTAGGTGTCCTGTGGATTTTAACAAGCGAAAATGGAGGCTGAGAAAGTTGTGCATCTTGGGAGGGGTGTCACTGTGACCTGCTGAGAGGCAGCAAAGGCTGAAATCCTTGGAGATGTTGCCTAGCATCCTTTTTCTGTAATGCCGTAACATAGTATTTCAAAAAATTGTCAGAGGAAGCGAATGTTATACTTTATGGCCATGGTTCTGAGTCTGATTCTTAATCAGAATCCCCTGTGGAGTTCTTTAAAATGTGTACATAGGAGCCCCGCTTTGGAATTTCTGATTCAGTAGTAATTCAAAGGCATGGTGTGTGTGTGTGTGTGTGTGTGTGTGTGTGTGTGTGTGTTAAAAGTTCCACGAGTTATTCTGGGTTTGAGAGCTATTATAATATACTGAGTTCCTTCTCTGTGAAAATTAATTGTTTAAGAACTTCACTCTACAGATTTCACACATGCCCAGTTATAACAGGGCTACTACTTAAGAGATTGCAAGGTAAAGGTTTAGTAGAACTGTTGCATGTATGATGTGTGTCATTTTTTCTATCAAAGGACACTTTACAATTCAATCAATAACACAGTTAATTATGTACTTATTAATTAAATAGTTATGTATTTTAATTTTTAAAATTTTATTTACCATATTTTAAATACAACAAAACCTTCACGGAGTTAAAAACACAGATATTAGGAAATTTAACAATATTCTGATTTACAGAAAAAATTTATCAAAATGATAGTAATTTTACAATGTAGATTTAAGTGGATAATTTCACTATATTTGACATCCTACTGAGAGAGGATTATTTTTGTTAAAATGCTGGGTATTAGGAGGCAGTTAGACAGACTAGACAGAGTTTAAATAAGTTCAGGCTTAGAATCATGGTTCTACCAGTGTGACCAGGCAACTAATGTAACCTTAAAATATGGCCTTATTAA
>NW_005364372.1:4192899-4260187 GCF_000412655.1 Myotis brandtii | reverse complement strand
AGAGAGAGAGAGAGAGAGAGAGAGAGAGAATCATTAAGTATTTGGATCAAGACTCACTTTGCATGCTCTCTCCATTGGAAAATGAAGTACATATGTATATGAGTACGTCATGTAGTAATTGTGTGTATGTAGATTATAGAGTTTTAGAAGAAATGAATTATTCCAGACATTTTCACTTTTATACTTTGAGCAACCTAAGACTTTGAAAAGGAAATTGTTGTAAATATGTCTACACTTTGGGGAAGGAGATCATTCTTTATTAGAGTGTTTTTAGGTGGGAACATTCTCCCTGGAGGTTGGATTCTTCAATATTACTTATGATTACATAAAAGATATATTCAATGTGTTGGAAACTTGACATTGCCAGCACTTAAAAGACATTTCAAACATGAAACTTTCAACCACTGCTTCCCCAAGGCCATTATATTATTTCAGAGAAGGAGCCTGGAGCTTTTAATTTTGCCTCAAAAATTCTGGAGCTGTAGAATTTCATGCTGATAGATAACATCCAATACAACTTTTTCATGCAAGAAAAACTTGGGAGATACCGTCTTCTGAAAATCTATATATTAGTATAGTAGTTGATTCTACTTCAGGTTCTGTTTTCTTATGTGATGAATCACAATATTTTCAATTATACTTTTGATTCTGTTAGGAAGATTATTGGGAAAATGCAGTCTTATAATATTAATATTAGTTAAGTAATTTTCCTGACAGTGACTGTGAAATTATTTTTCATAACTCCCAAACCCCCTCTCCTTCCTTTCTCTCCCTCCCTTTGTTCTTTCCTTCCATAAATGTTTATTAAGGGACACGGTGTGCCAGGCCCTGTACCAGGTACTGGGAGTGGGTACGAATAAAAGACACAAAGTCCCTGCTCAGATTGAACTTACATTCTAATGAGAGAGATAAATAATAAATAGGTTAAAATAGATAAGATGATTTCAGAAAACATAAGGACTATGCAGATATTAGCAAAGTGCTATTGTAGCCAGAACAAGGAATAGTATACTAGTAGATGGGCTCATCTCACTGCATGAGATGCGGGATGTGCAAATAGGCCAGTAATACCCCCAGAAGCTTAGAAATAGTTGATATTTCCCACTCCCATCCTCTCCCATACGTTCTCCTGTATAACGTTGTGTACCCTTTAAGGCCTTTCTTGCTCTTTAATTTGAACCCAATTCTACCCCTCTACATAGTTTTAGAGAGTAGAGGTCAAGGTGTTAATTTTTACCCCTGACTGGCCCTGTTCAGAGAGGATGCCCCTGAGTGTCACACTCCTTTATGGGGACCAGGCTTAAACACTCCAGGCGTCTGACCACGAGTGATAACTGTGTCAGCCAGTGGGTCAGCAGTGGCCTAAGGGGGTCTCTGGCTGAAGATAACCTCTGGCCAGAGACAGTGCTCTGTGCCCCCAGTTCTTGTCTTGCTTGTAGGAATGAATTCAAACAAGAGCTAACAAATAGCAGCAAAAGCAGGCGAGGATTTATTTGTAGGAAAGAAATACACTCAGCGGGCAACTCAGCTGGTGGAGACCAAACTGAGTCCCGAATTTGGCAATTTAGAGGGTTTTAATCCCTAGGCTGGAATGCCCTTAGGCAAGGAGCAAGTCACCTCTCCCTCATGTCTCAGTAATATATCTGTAAGCCATAAGGCTCCTTCACCCAGGTGTTATGCCACCAGTTAGACCACATCCTGGGGGGGCTCCGAATCTTTCCTGCTCACATAGGGCCTGCCACCTCCATTGTCTATTTTCAGTTTCTCACATCGTACAAATATTTCCTCTAAGCCCCAGCTACCTTTTCCAGGTCATATCTACCTCACTGCCGATCCTAACAAATACATTAAGGATGGTTAAATACTGGAATTTTTCTTGGGAAAAGTACTTCAGTTAGCATGTTCTCCTTGGAAATACAAAGTCCCCTGCTTGCTTTGATGGTAGAATTAGTGGGCTTGGGGGATGGTTGTCATCTTGTCCTACAATGTCTTTCTTCCCTCCTTGCTCACTCCCATCTCCTTTCTGAGGAGATAATTTATATATATATATAAAATTTCAGGGAGCAAGGGAGAGGGAGAGAGAGATGGATACATCAGTGATGAGAGAGAATCACTGATTGGCTGCCTCCTGCATGCCCCCCACTGGGGATTGAGCCCGAAACCCAGGCATATGTCTTTGACCAGAATCGAACCCGGGACTCTTCAGTCTGCAGGCTGATGCTCTATCCACTGAGCAAAACCAGCTAAGCCACTGAGGGGAGAATTTGATGCTATGTTGGGGAAAAAACAATTTCTGCTTCCTGTCTTTGGGCAGAACAAGAAGGGAACAGAGGAAATAGATTTGAGATGCATGAAAGTAGGTGATTCAGGGAGATAATGGATATGAATAGAAGTAGATTAGAAGCATATGGGTATAAATGGGTGAAGGTGTGTGCAAGAGGACAGGGCAGAAAGGAGTGGCCATTCTATGTTAGTGTTCATATAGTCTTGTTTCTCAAGAAAATAAGATATAATCACATTAGCACTAAGTTAATTAATAAATTCGTTGGTAAAATTACTAGTGTATTTTGAACTCAGAATGCCCTAACTCGCAAGCAAATGCTTATTTATTACAGAAAGAAAAACGCCACAGGATCTGGAAGTGGCAGTGTGAAATCTATAAAGTTCTTCATTAGGCATGATCAGCAGAGAGATTATTCCCTAGGTGAAGTTTAGGCAGGCGGATTATTCACTGTATTTACTGTTTTAGGATAAGTTAAACACCACCACCTCCTAAAAAAACTTCTAGGTTCCTGTCCTCCCTGTGTTAATGAAGATCTTTGAGAATGCAGAATTCTTTCAAAGCCAGACTTCACTCATAAATGCAATATGCTTCTAGAAACTCATGTAATATATGGAAAAATTAAAATATAAGTGATCTTTAAATGTACAGAAATACATTGCCAGTGGCATTCCCACTCCAGTACCTGATAACAAGATGTTAGTTCTAGTGAGGTTTACATCGGTGATCAATAGACAAAAAATTCCATGTGCCCACTTACTTTTGACACAATTTGCAGTGCTACATCAGTCAGGCGGGCCAGAGAGGAGGCTTCCTGTGGGGTAATTTTAACAATATCACAAAGCAGAAGGCCTGCAAACCAAGCATTGTGTGTGTATTTCATCCTAGGGTGAGGATCTGGAAGGGATTCAAGTAATTATTGATCCAACTTCATCATTTTACTGGCAAGGAATCTGAAACCCACTGAGATTCAGTGATTGTCCAAGGTTACAATACAAAATCTTAAGTTCCAAGTTTTTTCCAAAGTAAATTTGTATTACAGGTAGCATAATTTATTTCTAAACCCTAATCCTAGAGCATATCCCTTGTGCCTTTAGCTTATGACTAGTTGCCACAATGCTTCAAAATATTGCCCTGGCTCAACAAACAGCATTTAAAAAAATTAATTATTGATTGATTTGAGAGAGAGAGAGAGAAAGAGAGGTCAGTTTGTTGTTTTACTTATTTATACTTTAATTGGTTGATTCTTATATGTGCCCTGACCGGAGATTGAACCCATAAGCTTGGCCTATTGGGACAATGCTCTAACAAACTGAGCTACCCAGCCAGGGCAATGAACAGTATTTTAAAATAGGCAACAACTCAGAACACTATTCAAAAAAGATGAGCATTATTTAATAAGGAACTTTAGCCGTATTTTCTCATATTGTAACTAATGTCTTCTTATTTCCCCCTGTAGAAAAGAAGGTGTTTTCAGTGTGAACTTTAATGAAACAAAATAAGATTTTGTTCCTGGGAAACTATGACTTTACACCTCAAAAAGTGAAACACTGCCTTAGAGTTGAGTTTGTATATTTTCCTTTTTTCTTCTTTTGTCTTTTAACAACTTAAGACTTGCCAGCTTCCCTGCTTAGAAGCACTGTGTGGACTCCATGGAGCCTCAGATTTGACAAGTGGAAAGACAGAGGATTGTGGGTCTGATCCTTTGCTCAACTCAGTGCTTGAGCTATGTGAGCCCACTGGATTGTTTGAGATATATTTTAGTCACAATTTTATCATTTAAGTGTGACTAAACCAAGGTTAGCAATTCGGATACATTTTTTTTAAAGAATGAGCTGCTGAGCTAAGAGTCTAGATGCCATATTTCAGCCCCAAGCAGATTTTTTATGACACAGTAATGAACCCCTAGAAACAGGTTTATAATGGAAAATGCAACTTGACCTTCACTGGAGGAGCCCGAATGCACCTTACAATAGCACATTTTTGAAACACACAAAATCCCTTTCTCCCAAGGGTGGCGTCGCAGGAGGAAGGTGTATAATAATAGTTGTATTTACTGTAAATACCTAACATATTTTATGATGATTTGATGCTATTTAAAAATTTCACCTTATAGATTTTAATAAAGCCGCCTATGGGCAAAGTTATTGCACTTGGATTTCTTTTCCTTTGCCTACTGGTCTCAGTGGAAAGAAGTAAGCAACCCTTATAAAAAGCTTTAGTTTTTAGTACCTGGTTAATAAAAAATAATTTCCTCTCCTTTGGACTTGTTCACGAAGCTGAAAAATGACTCCGCAGGTCAGTGGTGTATGGCAAAGCTAATTTCTATAAGCTTTTTATCAGGTGGTACTGAGTAAAACAATATGGAGAGACTGAAAAACCCACCCTTCTGTACCACATTTACAAGGGTGAGAGTTATCCCCAGTGTCACCAAGAGGGAAAGCAATGACACTTTTTTTTTCTTCCAAATTTCACAACAGAATATTCTGAGATATAAAAGGTACAGAAGGGAAAACGGAAGCATATGGAAAATTTCCACTAACTATAGATTTAAAAATCGGACACAAATGGCACTCTTTGTTTAAATCACAAGAAAACTCAGCTTCCATCTGTCGTTTTGTTGACGAGGGGACCTCATCGCAGTAAATGGGAGTGAGGCAGGGCATATCCTGGCGACCCAGAAAGTGACTGTTACCCAGAAAGCGCAGGCCTCCTCTGCCAGCCACGCTCCTGTCCCCACCATCACTGCTCAGAGGAGCATCGGGAGAACACTCTACTGAAGAAAAGTCCGGCTTCTTCCCTGAGGTTCAGCAGATCGAATCCCTCGATCCCTCCAGGGCATCCACAGGCCACCTTCAGGAAAGCAGCTGGGAGCAAGGCCACATAACATGCCCAGGCAATACGTAGTAGGCAGCTCTGATCCCACAGAACCTGAAGTCCCACTTCTTTCTCTACCTCTTCCGGCTGGGGCATTGCAGCGATGCATAGCACCCATGCTGCTCAGGGGGTGACAGATCCCCTTTCTGCTATCCTCGGGTACACTGGGCACCCTAACATGGGCTATTCCCCTCAGAGCCCAAAGGATGAGTCTGAAATTGTGGAGATCAGGAGAGGTGAGGGGTGAGTCTGTTTTGATTATTTTTTATTTCAGTGGCCTGTATGGATACTCAGAGATGACCATATCAGACAGGAGTAACAACTGCTTTGGGGATAAGTCTTAGATGAAGGTGAAAAGACAAAAACAATTAGAAGGCCTTTGGCAGATGTAGCTAAAGAACTTAATTCTCCTTTTTAAATTCTATTTAACAACAAAAAAGTAAAAGCAGTCGTTGTGAGAAATTTTTTGTATCATCAAGTTAGAAACTATAAGGAGGCTGATACACTGCTGTTCAGCAGAATTGGTTGGCATAGTGATTGACAGAGAGAAGGTCACATCCTACTACTGAGAGGGGAGACAAGCATTGAAGGATGGGTGTCAGACAAGTGTATTGTTGTGGGAGCGGGCGGGTGGGGGGGGGGGCAGTGTTCCCTCCCATCAGATGACCTCTTAATTTCACAAAGAATTTTGACATGGAGCATTCACTGAGAGGGTTTGCAGAGGTGCAGATGGGAACTTGAAGAGGGTGGATAAGAGGTTAGTGGACAGTTTCTGGAATGGGAGAGCCCTGCTTCCAATATGTGGATTTACATGGGTCAAGTAGAGGAGGGCAGGGGACAAATAAGTTAGAGGTGTGATGAGAGCAATTAGTCCTGAGGCCTGGAAAAGGAAGAGGGACCTACGATGATTATCTCCTTCAAGAACTAGAGAGTGTATCATGTAAATCAAGTCTGTATTTTGTAAGAGTAACTTCCCTCTTAGTTTTTCTTTCCCTAATGGAGTGGGGCATGAGTGTTTAGGTTAAACTATCAGATGTTAAATAAACACAGCAGTCCAATTTGAGTAAGCTAGGCTGAGAAACTTTAGTTGTGGTATGAAATTGATGGGAAACTCTTAAATCTAAACTTAATCATATTTAGGCTATTTGTGGCTGTTCTAGAGGAAATAAGTCTTCCCATATTTTTCCCAGCTTTCGTTACTTTTAATCCTTTTGGTGGTGGCATATCAAACATTTGCTCTCTGAAAACTTTGGGGGAATTGGAATTTTATGAAGTATTGTACATTTATTTAAAGTGGGACAGTCCCAAATTTACAGGCTAATAGGAAACCAAATGATCTCCTCCATCACATCATTCGAAAAAGATTTGTAGTAAAAAAAAAGAAAAAAGGACAACTGGTCCGTCATCTATACACATCAACTAAACACCCCTTTTCCCTTTTGCATAGTCACTGTGCAGGGTTCTATAGTTGTTCACATTGTTTGGAGATGTAGTTGGGGAGAAGTGTGGGAGCAGAAATGCTGAGGCTTAGAGTGGCCATGATCTCCTACAAAAAAACAGCTCTTTTGGACCTTCTCTAACCTGGGCTCTTTGTGTTTTGCATATTAATGCTTAGTGTCTCTCATTTAGCCACACGAAGTGACAGAGCTGGAGTGGTGATGCTGGTGACAGGAGATAAATCTAATGACTCAGCAGCTTTACACAATGAACAGTGCTCTTTCCTCTCATCAGAACCATATTCAGAAGTCCGCAGTGGTTCTGCCTGACTTGCATCTTAAAGACTAAACTCATCTCTCTCTTTCTTTCATATATATATATATGGCTAATATGCTAAGTGTCCAACCGTAACCATCTGACCAGTCGCTATGATGCACACTGACCATTAGGGGACAGATGCTCAACGCAGGAGCTGCAATGACTTGGCAGTGGCGGTTCTTGGGTGATGCACCTGAAACCAGAGAGGAGGGAGCCCGATTCCTTGCTGGGCTGTGCGATTCCACCTTCAGCTGTGGGTTATGTTGTAGCTGGGGCACTGTCAGCCCTGAATCTGGTTCACTGCATACTTGCATTTGTGTTCCACACCATGTATGACAGCAACTTTGCAGAGTGCCTTTCACACTCCAGGCCCCCTCGGGGGATGTTGGAGAGCCAGTTTCAGCCTGATCCCTGCAGATCAGGCTGTGGGATTCCACCTGCTGGAGGCCACTCACTCTGCAGAAGCCAGGGAGGGACCTCGGGAGGTTGGCTCCAGGGATGGAGAGCCAGTTTCAGCCTGATCCCTGCAGATCAGGCCGTGGGATCCCACCTGCTGGAGGCTGCTCACTCTGCAGAAGCCAGGGAGGGACCTTGGGAGGTTGGCTCCAGGGCATGTCCCGCCCATCTCACCCAGTCCTGACCTCCTGGCCACCTTCTAATTAATTTCCTTTCAATGTGTGTGAATCCATGCACCAGGTTACTAGTTAAATATATGAGCCTTCAAAGAACCCCATGCTCTAAGTCCTATCCTAAACTCCTTTTTATTTTTATTTCACACTATTCAACACCCTATACTTCTCTTGGCCAACATTACTGTTCATAGTTCACAGCCTGTCATTACCTGCTTCTGGGATTTATTTATACAGGTGTTTCCTCTGACCTTCTCTCCATTTTCTCCTATCATGATTTTTGCTCATTTTGAAAGATCCAATTCAAATAGAACTTGCCTTTAGGAAGGCTTCCTTGATTTGCTCAATCTATTGTTCTTTCAACTCCTACCAGCTTGTATTCATACACTTGTTTGTGACACTTTTTATATTTATTTCCTGATTTATGACTGTATATGTACTTTTCTCCTTCCTCTCCTGCCAGTCTATTTTGCAAATTCCTTAAGAATCTTTTTGGGAAAGGAAATGACTAATATTTAGTAAGCACCGATCTTGTGTTAAATACCATGGTTGACTTGGATTGGAAGATACAAAATAAAAAAGACATGCTTGCCTGTTCTTCAGTTCTCAAGGAACTTATAGTATAGCCAGAAGTATGACAGTTATGCAGATCATACTATATAATAAAAGTGTAATATGCTAATTAGACTGGACCTCCTTCCCGACAAAGCCAGGGCTGTGAGGGAAGCCCGGGTCCAGGTGCCAGAGGGAAGGAAGGCCTACTCTTGCATGGATTTCGTGCATCAGGCCTCTAGTATCAATATAATGTAATAAGTATAGCAATACAGGCATCTCAGATTGTTCTGAGAGAGTAAGTCACCTAGCCTGGGTAGTGAGCTCAGAGAAGGCCTTCTGGAGGAAAGAACCCTTGAAGTAAATCTTAAAGTTTAATTAGGAATACCAGCCAGGAGAGGGGTGAGTTCTGGGCTGAGAAGAGAGCATTAATAAAGGCACCAAGACATGAGATATTATGGCTAGTGAGAGGAAGTATTAAATTTTCAGCCAGCAGAGCATAAAATGCAAGATTGGGTTACCTTGGCTGGTGTGGCTCAGTTGGTGGAGCATTGTCATCCCATGTACCAAAGGGTTGCTGGTTGGATTCCAGGTCAGGACACATACCCAAGTTGTGGGTTCAATCCCCAGTGGATCAATGTTTCTTTCTCACATTGATGTTTCTCTCTCTCCCTCTTCTTTCCTCTACCTCTAAAATCAATAAAAACATTTTAACCACCCGCCCCCAACAAGATTGAGCAAGGTTGGGGGTCAGCATTAGTGGAAGACAGGGGCTAGTTTCCTCTACCTCTAAAATCAATAAAAACATTTTAACCCCCCCCCAACAAGATTGAGCAAGGTTGGGGGTCAGCATGAGTGGAAGACAGGGGCTAATTCATGGAGGCTTCTGCTTGCTAAGCCCAGGAACATGAATTTATCCTGACTGGGTTGGAGCCCTACCACCAGAAGGTTTCAGACATGTCAGAGGCATGATAAGATTGTAGGTTTAGAAAATTGACTTTTGTGGCAATGTGGATAATGAATCAGAAGGTGGGGGACTGGTTAATATTTGGGATTGCTGATGGTTGGAATGAATTTTCTATATATAGCAGCACATAAACCAGTTGAATGAAAGTTGCTTTCATGCCCTCCTTCATTGGCTAGGCATCTCTTTGAAGAGCAAACTCAATAAAGTGCTATGTACAATATATTAACCTTCAGAGAGAAAATTTGGGGCATCATAGCAAGACTAAAAAAAAATCCACGGGAAATCTGATGTTCTAAACAGAGTGATTATATAAAACGCTAGCATGTGGCATAAGCAAACACAATCATAGAATTGCATAGCTGTGAGTCAGAGTCTGCTTGGTCCTTAAAGTCCCATCTTGATAGCAAATTAGTGGCTTAGGGAAATATGTTTGCATTTCATTTCTTATTGTATATCCGATTGCATGATTTGAAAGTGGGATACTAAATTTCTTTATTTACCAATTTGGAACAGGGGGTTATATTGACTGTGTGTGCATATAGACATAAATTTCCCAGTTACATGTATAAATATAGTGAGGTATATCCTTACATAGTAAGATATTGCTAATTTGCCATTTTATTTCAAATGGAAACACATATAAGATACAATAATGAAATTCAGTCACTCTTATGGCTAAATTATCATTACTACAGAAGGGCATGTTAGGTCTTACGATTTATTTGATCAATAATAATTCATTGTTACAGGAAAAACAGACAAGTATTTTTTAACTATTTCTTCCACCATGGTTCCACATTTCTTCCTATCATAAAACTTAAGTATCTTACTATACTCATTCTTTTCCTGTATGTTTCTTCTAGATTGTATATCCTTTGAAAGCAGGGCCTGCAATAGTCACAGAGTCTAGCACAGTACCTAGTCACTGTAATTGCTCTGTATATATTTGTTAGAATTGAATGGAAAAATGACTTAATGAGTAAATAAATGTAAATAAAGGAAGATTATGTTAATAACGGAATAAGCAAATGACTGTAGGTGGGTTGGCCTCATTCATAAACATTTATTGAGAACCTACTATGTCTCAGGCTCTGAGCTGTTGCAGAAATAGTAAGCAAGACAGAAACAGTTAATAGGTTTAGAGTTCTTGTGTTCAAGAGCAAGACATATGTTAATCAAATAATTATAGAAGGAAATATGTAATTGAGGTATGCCGGAAGTGTTATGAAGGAAATGAAGAGTGTGCTTTGAGGGTACTTGACCCATTCTAAGGAGGTCAAGATCAGCTTCTGTGAAGAAGTAACCTTCTAGCTGAAACCTGAAGAATTAATTTATATTGGCTAAATAAAGAGGGAAGACTCTTCTTGAAGATCTTGAGGACTGTAGGAATGTGTAAGTTGGAACAGAAAGACAGATATAGAAAACAGGAGAGTGGAGCATGATCAGAAAACAGTAAGGGAGAGACAATATTCTGCTCTGACCTCTTGTGCTTATAACAATATGAATGTAATGCCATTCAATACAATGATATTATATTCATAGTTAATACCTAGTTATTTCACCAAAAGGTTTCTATTGAGCTACAAATTGATGAGCAGCAAAAATATAAGATAATTTTATTTTTGAGAAGTTTATAATTTACCTGGGAAGAACAAATTTAACATGTTTTTAAAACAAATGCTGTTGGCATAAAATAGAAGTGGGTTTGAGTACTGAACATATTCAATTGTGTGTCTATGGTCAAATTACTTAACTTCATACATGCATTGTACTTACATCATGGAATTATTAGGAGGGATAAATGATATGAGGTATATAGAATGGTTAATGTTATACTTGGCACAAAGTTTGGTACTTGGAACATACTAATTATTATTATTACTAGTTTGTCAGTTTGATCCTAGAAAGGAATGTATTCTGTTAAAACCAGCAAGTATTGAAGAACCAGTCTAATGATTTGTCCTCAGTAGCTCATCAGTTACATAAGGCAGAGATGTGTTATCTTTTTGTTACCACTATACTTGCAGTACCTAGTTTTGGGGGTATAGAAGGCACTTCATAAAATAAGAGTGAATGAATGAACCACTTCCTAACTTGTGTCTGTCTTTGGTCTTTACATATGCAGATATTCTCTCAGCCTCAAAAAATAAAAAATAAAAAAAATCAGACATGATATAATACCTCCACTGCCTTTCTGGCATAAATCTTTTAATTACCCTCTTAGGAGGCTAGTTCACATAAATAAAACACTAGAAAAAGAAAATAGTTCTGCCTGGTATTATAAGTTCAGAAATATAACCAATTTCTTAATATGGTAGTAATTCCTAGTGTGACTAGCTGGGCTGGGCCTGAGACCAAGGCCCTGACACTAATGGGTCCTTTAAGAAACTTATGTAGCCTGAAGTCATCTTATCAGAGTGTGGTTAGTAGCCATCAGCATTGCTGCAGGAAAGAATCAGGAGGCTTTTCCTTTCTCACAGTGCTTTCTTTAGATGTCTGTATTTCATAGGCCCCACATTCTGGATCATGGCTTGGATATTTACATAAGAACAAACAGCCCCAATGAATATATAACTAGAGGCCTGGTGCACGACATTCATGCACTGCGGGGGGGGGGGCGTCCTTCAGCCTGGCCTGTACCCTCTCACAATCTGGGACCCCTCGGGGGATGTCTGACTGCCAGCTTAGACCTGCTCCCCATGGGGGTGGGGGGGAGGAAGGAGGGAGAGATCCTTAGCGCTGCCACAGAGGCGGGAGATGCTCCCACCACCACTTCTGTGCTCACCAGCCGTGAGCCCAGCTTCTGGCTGAGCAGTGCTCCCCCTGTGGGAGCGCACTGACCACCAGGAGGCAGCTCCTGCATTGAGTGTCTCTTTTGGTGGTCAGTGCGCATCATAGCGACCAGTCATTCCTCCGTTCAGTTGATTTGCATATTAGGGTTTTATTATATAGGATGTCTTTGGCCGCCTCTGGCACACACCTGTAGTGCAACAAAACCAGGAATGATGCAGATTGAACCTAAAACAAGAACAACGTGGTCCAATAAAATCCTTCAGGTAGCAGCTTTTTGTAGATAATCACATTTTTGATTTCCCACATTTTTTCACAAATTTTATGCCCTCTGTATGGACGTGACTTTTCATATGTATGTGTGTGCTTTTTCTCCTTGGTGACTTTGGGAAGGAATCAGGCCTGGAATATAGTTGCCTTGGGGGAAAAAATCAAGGGACTGCTTTCTAGGTTTTGCTGACTATGCCTTGGAAGCAAACACGTTATGGTGCAGGGCTGGAACTTTACCTACTTGTTAATTAGCAGGTTAAACGTTTATGAGTTTCTGGTACCCTGGCGATACATGACTATTAAAATTTGCAGGTGGTTCAAGGGGAGAGAGATGTAAGTTCCTGTGCTAGTAATATATCATAAAAGTGTGTATTTCATGTGCCTGTTGTGAAAGTGGAGACTTTAATACTTTTTCACAATATAAGCTGATTAAGGAATCTTTATGGTTCTCATTAACTATGGGTCTTTTTTTCATGGAAAAGTGAAAAGTGTAATGCTTATAGACAGAAGCGTGGAGGAAAATAATTAGCCACAGTGGTGCCTCTTTGAGACGGACTAAAGGCTTAGTGACACCCTTCGCATTCACCTCTCAACCTTCGGAAACTGCCCTTGCCTCAGAAGTTGCTTCTACCACATGAAATGCTATAAATCTGATGTTTTGATTTTTCCCTTCAGAAGACAGTGTTTGTTTAATCACACTTGAGTTGGATTTAAATGTTAGCTTATTTCCTTTTTTGAGTCCACCTTTTCATCAGGAAATATAAAGACATATAATGTGGTTAGCGATGTGATTCCACACAGTAAACAGAATTTTGGAAAAAGTGATGTGATTGTAGCTTTTGGAAGCTATACTTCCTTGTGTTTTATATGTGGTTTAAAGTGGTGGGGAACCCTCACATATTGGCTAATTTAATCATTTCCCCCAAAATCTTAGAAGTAGCTCTTTCTAATGGGGATTATAGCTTGTTTTAAGATAGGTAAGTAGTGAAGTGAATTAGTTTTAATTAAGAAAAGGATAGAAGAATGAACAATAAAAAGTATTTTATTTTTAATTTGACAGTTTCCTTTACCCATTTTTGAGGGGATTTCTCTTTGTTTCCAAGAATAGTTCTTTTGGAACAGTGGATTATAATTTAGTTTCTTCACTCTGTTGGTGAATATTATATATACATAATATTTTAGGTTGAAGGTACTGCATCCATTTGTTGCTGAGAAAGAAAAACAATCTTTCTTCAAATTCATTCTTTTAAAAGACGGTAGGGCATTGGTCAATGTTAACAATGAGGAAACAAAATTGTACTAGATAGACCATCTTGTTGGGGCTTTTAGTTCTGACATCAGTCATGAGAACCTGGGCTCCAAAACTCTGTGCCAAGAACCTATAGTACTTTGTTTTGACAACGAATGTTTTCTAAGCAAGACAGTTACACACACACCTACATATATGCAAACACACCCCAAAACACAGGAATATACTTAATGCTGTTATGATACTATATTTTAAGGACTCAAGAATCAATTTTATTTATTTATTTAAATTAGTTTATTTTTTGTAATTTTTTTTTCTCCTCACCCAAGGATATGTTGTTTTTATTGATGAGAGAGAGAGAGAGAGAGAGAGAGAGAGGGAAGCATTGAGATGAGAGAGAAACATCAATGAGAATTGCAATTTAGTTAAGGAAGTGTTTGAGAATGAAAGCCTAGTTTTGAAAATCCATTTGTTGCAAAGTGAAAAGGTGCTAAGCTGCGCAGCAAGAAGCAGTTTGCAGCTCTAGGTTTATAGTCTCAATAAGCCAAGAGTTTCAGCCCTGGGTATTTGGTGTATCCACAGAGCGCTGGTGGGTACCTCACCTTCAGAGAGATCCCAGTCACGCCACGATGGTTATGCAGACATCCTTTCAATATTTAGGTCTTCCGTTAGGTGCCTGTCTAGAAGAAAAAATGACTTAAAATAAGTAATAGGGATATGTCTTATGTATTTTTTTATTTCCTAGCCAGAAAAACTAACAAGAAATAGCTCCATAGGAAAACTATAATAAGCACCAAAGAAATACAGATGGAGTACGCCAGTCCGAGGGGGAGGCAGAGACTGGGGTTTCAGCAAACCAGGCTTCCCTAGAACTGAAATGGATAGTGGTAGAGATTGCTTGCAGATTCCCAGGCAGGTTTATGCTACATGCCTTATAACGGTTTGTTTTCATCACTTAGTCTTGTAGAAACCCTACAGTAGAGAAGCGATTTTCTTCCATTGGATGAGGACACTGAAGCTCAGATGAGTGAAGGAACCTGCTGGGCATTGCATCCCGCAGACTCACCCCCATGTTTGACTTCCTGCAGAGCCTGAGCTCTTCGCCACATGGCAGAAAACAAAGTGAATGTTATTAAAAATAAAAAGTCTGATAGGGACACTGATCCCTGCATTTTCCTAGTTGGACTGTGACATAAAGATGATATACAAAGCAGAAGACGTGACAGTCTAACACATGAAAATTCTTCATCTAGTGAAAACTTGAAAAAGTTAAAATGATAGTATAATGGAATATTTTCTTTATATTTAAAATGGTATTGATTTGAAAAACTTTAGAAAGCATAATATGAAACAATTTAAAGCACACAATAACAAATGTCATTTCAAGGGTTTGAAATATGGCCATTTTCAGATTAATTAAAAATATGACTTACCTTATTAACTTCTGAGTTAGTTACATATAGGGTGTCCCAAAAATGTATACACACACTTTGAATAATTATAAAGGCAGTGTTTATTAAAATACATTTCATTTTCAACATGGAGCTATCAGCTGTTAAAGTGTGTGTATACTCTTTGGGGGTACCCTCTGTATATCTACGCTGATATTTGTTTGAAAGCATTCATTAGTTTTAACTATCAACTAAATAGGGAAGATATCACCATAATTTGAAAGGCATGCAGAATAGTAATTTTCTATAAATATTTCCACCATGAATAGGTATTTCATGCAATGATATCACAAAGAGAAGTAGAGCAGGAGAAAACACAGCAAACTTAATTTGAGAAAAAAGTTGTGTAGCTACAATACTATATTTCACTGCTTCTCCAGGTTCAATTTAAAATCTATAAGAAAAAAGCAGAATTCTTTGAACTAATGTATGCCACCTGCAGTCCATCTCTGGATTCCTAAGGGTCCACCAACTGAAAATATTGTATCCTTATTAATAATGGAAAGTCCCAACATTAATACTTTTACTCCATTTAGGCTACAGAGGACTTATACTGTTGAGATTTTTCACTCTTTTTGCTACATCAACAGAGTATGATAACCTCTCTCGTATATAGTAGAAGCTCTGATTGGCTGCTACACAGGTCTTTATAAAAACTATGAAATCACATTAGTTCTTATGTTACAGAATTTGCTTGCTAGGGAAAACCTCTGAAATGAATTGGGACTTAGAGGACTAGATGGTAACAAAGGTCGTAATGGAAAGGCTGGGGAATCACTGTGCTGTATATTTCAACATTTAGATGAGTAAAATAACAACTTTAACTCCATGTAGAACTAAGGCTGGTGTCTAGGCTGCATCAAACTCAAGATATTTAGCATTTGGGTCAGTAAATATTAATGATTATTTGTGTTAGATGCTATCTCATAGTGTTAAGCTAAGCATAGTTTTATATGCTGTACTTTGAATATTATACAGGCTAATTGTGATGAGATTTAAGTTAAACTGATAATAAAACCACACATGAGCGCATGAGCCCAGTGTGGCTCAGTTGGGTGTCATATCTTGCACCAAAAGGTTGCATTTATGTTTGCAAAGGGGTATTAATCTATAGGTTTCTTATAGCATCTAGTATCAAGATAATCCTGGCCTCATAGGAGCTGTTGGATAGTATTACCTCCTCTTCATTTTTCTGGAGGAATTGTGTGGAATTGGTATTATGTTTTCTTTAAATGTTTGGTAGTATTCACAAGTGAAGGCATCTAGGCCTGTAGTGTTCTTTGTGGGAATGTTTTAAAATAAATATTCAATTTTTGGAATAGATATAAGATTATTTAGGTAACTTATTTCTTCTGGAGTGAACTTTGGTAGTTAGTGTTTCAAAGAATTTGTCCATTTCCTTTAAGTTTTCCAATTTATTTGAAAAGGGTTGCTCAAAATATTTCCATATTATCTTTGTACTATCTTTGGATCTGTACTGGTATCACATTTGTGTATTCTTTTTTCCAAATTTAAACAAGTTCCATTACCTTCTTGTTCATATTGTTTTCAGTGAGATATCTGTTTTGATTCTTATCTTAGTTACTTTCTACATTATGTGTCTTTTTACTCTGTATTTATAAAATATTTTCTCTTTATAATTTCTTTTGAGTAACTTGATTATATGTATTTTAGTGTAGTTTTCTTTGTGTTTCTTGTACTTGGAGTTCACAGATTTTATCGAATTTGGATAATATCCTTTACATATTTTTCTGTCCCCTTCCCACTTCCTTTGGGGATTCCGATTACATATATTACTCCATAGCTCATTGATGTGTTAGTATAGGTATTTTATTCTTTTTTCTCTCTTTGTCTCCTTTTGGATAATTTCTGTTGATCTGCATTCTAATTTACTAATTTTTTTCTTCTACATTGTCTATTCTGCCATTTATCCAATTTCACACAGTGTAATTTTCACCTCTGTAAGTTTAATTTCTGTCTTTTTTTATCTTTAATATCTCCACTTAACTTTTTCAACATATGAATTACAGTTTTAATGACTGTCTTTCTAGCTTGTCTACTAATTTTAACATTTGTTTCAGTGCTGTGTCAGTTTCAATTGATTGCCCCCGCCATGGATCTTTTTTTTTATTTTTTAAAATGCCTGCTAATTTTTTATTGTAAGCCAGTCACTGTGAATTTTAACTTGATGGATGCAAACCTTGCTTTATTCTGGGTACAGTACAGTTACATATAAACAGTTTTATTTGTTTCAGGGATTGCTTGAACACTTGTTTGGCAGGACATGATCAGTGTTTAATTTTGGACTAACTATTTTTCAGTACGTACACACCATTCTGGGCACCTTTCCCTATGTTCGTTATATTATGAGGTTTCCCAGCCTTAATAATGAGAGCAGGCACTATTACTGGCCTGTGTGTGTGCTGGTCACTGTTTTTCAGGTATTTTTTTTCCTGCCTCAGGCTGTTTCTTCCCAAACATGTACTGACTGGTGCTCTGCTGAATACTTAGTGGAAATACTTTGTAGATTTGCAGAGTTCTGTCTCTGTGCAGCCCTCCTTCCTCTGGTACCCTGTCCTGAAAACCTCAGCTGCCTTCTTCTCTGGGGAATCTCAGCTCGGTCTCCCCAAGTCTTGTAGTCCGTTGGACTCCTTCTGGGTGTTCCCTCCCTTTGCTGGCACCTGGAAACTCTCTCAAGGCAGCAAGTTGGACAATAATAGGGCTTACCTCATTCATGTCCCATCTCTCAGGATTGCTGTCCTTTGCTGCCTTCAGTTCAGGATCTTGAAAACCATCGTTTCTGTTTCTGGTTTTGTTTGTTTGAGGGTTTTAGTTGTCTCAGGCAGAGGGTGAATTCTGTTCTTGGTACTCCATCTAAGTTGAAAGCAGAAGTTCCTTGGCATTTGGGGCAGAGCTGAAGAGGGAAGACTTTGACTGAAGTGTCAGCCTTCGGTAGTAAAACTCAAGAGAATAAATCTTACTATTTTGGCTATTGGTTGTACCTTTATATTATTTTTTTGTCTTTCACAAAATATAGACTTACTCATTAAAAAATTATAAAACTATACAAACCGAAGTAACTATAGTCACACAAACATCCAAAAACTTATTCAGTAAATTAATGAAATAAGCTGCTTGTGGGCTGTCTAAAATATTATGTAGGTGGTTCCTAAAGTCATATCAATGGATAAGTATTTATTTTTAAGGATATTTTCACCAGACCATAGAAGAATAAAAAATATATAGGGAGTTTTCATAAAACTAAATTTACTACTCTTTAAAGACTTTTTATATTACATTCTTTCTACATTTTTAGTGATAAAATTCCATGCTTTATTGACTTTAGTAGATAGCAGATGGATGGCAAGGTCTTTGTTTTCTTAAGTCATTACATGGCAAAAGTACAAGTGGTCCATCCTATGTTGATTCCCCATAAAAAATTTTATTTATTGCTCTGGGTACTCCAATACTCTTGCACTATGTTTGCTCCAGTACTTTAGCTCTTTCTATTTTTAAAAAATAAATATTGATTACCATAACGCTTTCTTCAGGAAAACAAGTAAATTTTCTCTTTTTGAGCATCCATTTATTTGAGGATATTGTGCTCTTCCTTGTACAATACATAGCATCTTTAGAGAATGCAGTGTGTCTGAATAGCCAACTTGGGTTGTATTTAAACTTCCTTTCTTTACTCAATAGTAGCTAAACAACTCAATTCTTTCCCAGTACTTATAAGTGGTACTTTGGAGACTGATGATTGGTTTTGATTGTTTCCCAACATTCTTTCTCCTTTCTGTGTGACAAACAGGAAATGACTTGGTTTCTTTCCTCTTTGTCATGAACCTATGGCCAGTGTATTAGGGTTTTTTAGAAAAACAACAACACACACATAGAACCAATAGTAGATAGATAGATAGGTAGATAGATAGATAGATAGATAGATAGATAGATAGATAGAGCTATTTGCACAGAAGGAGAGAGAGAACAGAACAGTATCAATTTATTATAGGAATTGGCTTATAGGATTGTGGTGGGTGAAGAGTTCCATGACCTGCCATCTGCAAGCTAGAGGACCAGGAAAGCTGGTGGTATAGTTCAGTGTGAGTCCGACGTCCTGAGAATGAGGCAGGGTGGGGCTGACGGGGCCGAGAGTGAAAGTTCTGGTCTGAATGAATCTGAAGGCTGAGAACCAGGATATCTGAGGGCAGGAGAAGACGCATGCCCACACAGAAGCTAAAAAGAGCAGATTCACCTTTCCTCTGCAGTGTTGTTCTATTCAGGCTCTCAAAGGGTAGGATGGCTCCCTCTAGTATTGGTAAGAGCATGCCCTTTATTTAGTCCACTGATTGAAATGCGAATCTCTTCCAGAAATACTCTCATAGACACACCCAGAAATAATGTTTTACCAGCTATCTGGACATCCCTTAACCCAGGCAAGTGACACATAAAATTAATCATCACAGCCAGTATGAAAAACACCTTTCAATGATGATATGAATAATGGTAATGATATTTTAACGATGATAATAATTATAAATACAAGTGTCAATTATTGATGTACTAAGAAATACATTGTATCATTCAAAACTTACGATAACTTTGTGAGGTGGATATCATTATTCTTATTTTACAAATGAAGAAATTAAATCTTGGGTTTTTTTGTTTTAATCCTCACCCGAAGATATTTTTCCATTGTTTTTTTTAGAGTAGAAGAGAGAGGGAAAGACGGAGAGAAACATCGATGTAAGCACATTGATTGGTTGCCTCCTGCATGAGCAACCGAGGTATGTGCCCTTGACCAGAATCGAATCCAGGACCCTTTGGTCCGCAGGCCGATGCTCTATCCACAGAGCTAAACCGGCTAGGGCAAGAAATTAAGTCTTAAAGAATTTAAGTAACTGGTCAAGATGTCGCAGCAAAGGTGAAGCTACAGAGGAGATTTCAGGTCTGTGCCCATCAAAGACCGTGCTCCGCTGCCTCCAAGTGAGATGAGCTTCAGTTTTTCCAAATCGTGTCAATATGTTCCTCTCTAGACACGACTCAGAATCTCCAAAGAGGAGCAAGACTCCATTCTGTGCGCTGTTTATTGCTCCTTTTATTATACCGTGCTTTCTATTTAAAGAGGAGAATGTTGCTAATGATAAATCACACTCTGTTTTTGAAATAAGCCTCTCAGACCTTTGAAGAGGGTTGGAAACCAAAGGGAACAGACATTCCAGAAGAAGCACCACCTCTTTTCTTTTAACACATCTTTTCTTTTGCTAAGATCTCCTAAAAATATTTCCATTTTTATAAAAGCGTCTGGTTTCTCTGGGAAATAGCTGCATGGATATGTCACTGGGCAGGTTCATTAAAAATTACAAGCCTTCGCCATGACTGCGAAAAGTTCCCGTGGCCCGTTTCCTGGTTTCCTGCACGTGGGGAAGGGCGGGCTTTCCAGGGAGGGATGCCCGAGAGTCCAGGAGGCCTGCACCTGCAGATTCCAGCCTGGGGCACAGGCACCCAGAGCAGCCCCCATTTCGCAAAAACAAAAAGCTCTAAAGAAACGCTATGAGGTAAACAAATCCCAGGGACCACGGAGGTTAGATAAATTGCCAGAGCTGAATGGAAGGCCAGGCAGGAACAAACATTCTCTTCCTAAATGCAGTTTTCCCGCACTTGGGACAAACACACGCTCTGATTACCCGGGATGATTTATTTATCTTTCTAGACTGTTGACATGACGTCTGAATCCAGGCACAGGAATAGGTGTACTTCCCGTAGTTCTCTTGTTTGAAGAAATCACTGGCTCTCTCTCCTGTTCCTTTTTGTGATTCCTGGAGCTAACCTCACGTCATCTGTAATCGTAAGGACCTGGTTAATCACACTGGATCTGCAGTTTAGGTACTGGCATAGCAACCTACAACACACAGCACGCCTGCTTTTTTATGGTTTCATCTACAGCTTGTACTAGTGATACTTTAGTTTCTTTTCTCCGTAGGATTTTCATACTAATAACTCATAAACTTTGTGCTGCAGGATAAGCAAAGTCCTGTGAAAGCATTCTTTCATGTATTTGTTTATTCATTGACTTCAAGTTTTTATAAAATATCTAATCTGTCAGAGATTGTCGTGGCTCATGGGAACTCAGTGGTGGGAAAAAAGATCCCTGCTCTTATAGACCTTACATTTTAATTGGGAAGCAGAGTGGAGGTGGATAACATGAGCAAGGAGCTATCAGGTAGTAATATTGCACAGGAGAAATTAGAACAAAGTGAAGTAGCCCTGGTCAAGTGGCTCAATTAGTTAGAGCATCGTTCCTTACACCTAAAGATTGCGGGTTCGATTCCCAGTCAGGGCACATACCTAGCTAGGTTGTGGGTTCCATCTCTGGTTGGGGCACATGTGGGAGACAGCGATTGATGTTTCTTACATCAGTGTTTCTCTCTCTCAAATAAATTTAAAAACTATATTCTCAGGTGAGGATTAAAAAACACAAGAATAGTAAGTATGCGTAATCAATGTGCCTGGAAGCCAACTTTAGGTCAGGCTGTCAAGGATGGCCCCTCCAAGAAGTGGCAGTTAGGCTGATACTTGGATGAGAACAGGCTTCTATGCAAAGACCTGTTGGAGGAGTATTCCAGGCAGAGTAATAGCAAGCGCAAGGTATAGCTCTAATACGGACATGGCTAGACACACGTCATGTCTCCTTGACTTATTACTCTGATTTGCTTCCACTCTTACTGTTCAACATGTTCCTTCTGCACTCTGTCCCATCACACCTTAACCCTTCCAATTAGTTCATTTTTAATGAAAACTATTTTCTTAGGAGACCAGAGAAATATTGTTTCAGCTAGTTGATTCGACAGTGCTTTCAGGAAATTATTTCACATTTGGAATAATTGTACAAAACAGTTGAGTTTAAAAGTAGTTACTTAAGAAACAAGTAATTTTCAAACCAATTTCCCCCAAAATCTTTGATCTCAAAACTCCCATTAAAATTGGCAAATATAAGGTCTCTTAAAAACACAAAGAAAGAAAAAAAAACTCAATGAAAGAAAGGAGAAAAAAAAGGAAGAAAAAAGAAACACAATTCTTTTTATGTCTGGAAAGATACAGGGAACTTTTTCCCAAATAGGGTAACTCTGAAGCTGGGAGACAGATTCACTCCTTCATAACGTGAAACTTCCCGGGCATAATTTCCTAAATTATTTCTTTCACTGCCCTCTTGGTAGCTCAGTGCCATGGATGGATGAGTTTACCTCACACATAAGCAGTTAACTCCCCAAGAACAGACTTTCACCCTTGGCTCACCACGTGATCAGATTCAGGGTGAATGCGCAAGATTAATGAGGCCCTGGGTGAAAACAGTCTCTTGTAAGGACAGCACTAAATCTTGAGAGTCTGGTTGCTATTGTTTGTGGGGGCTGAGCCCTGGACCAGCCCCAGAAGGGACCACTGTGGTGGTGGCTCTTGGCCTGCGTCTGTCTTTCATGCCTTGACCCTGTTTTCTGTGACTGGCATCATGTCATTCTCTGTTGGAATCTATTTTTAGGAGCCACTGCGCAGTCTTTCCTTTTCTCACTGTGTCTAAACGTCGATCTTCTTATTCAACTTTTCCTCCACTTATTTTCCCAGATGATAGAAAGAGGACACATTCTCACATCTGGAAGCGCCTGATTTTGTTCTAGTTTATTCTCCCTCCAAGTACACTAAAGGTTTTTTTTTTCTTTCCTAGTGTTAGTCTTCCAGTGGACAATAAAATGGTGAGAAAGGAATCTGGAAACTCTTCCCATTCTCCTCAAATACGGAGCAGGGATGGTTGGGGAGAAAGGATAGAAAGGAGGCACAACGGGCAACTAACAGTCAACAATAACAACTGGAAATTTACATTGGCAGGCAAGATCGCCTGGTTAGACAGTGAATATGCAAATTAGAAATAGATGATAAACAAATACTAATGCACAGGAGGAAAATGTGAATCGCGTCCGCTCTACCCAGTTTCTGTCAATGGACTGACTGCTAATGGTGGTCTCCAAAGAGCACTCTTAAGAGGCAAGAATGAGGCACTGGTTTTATAAAAACAGAATCTTCAAAGCCGGGGAAGCCAAGCCTGTGGGGAAAGCAAGCAGAAGTCTGGCAAGAGGTCATGGGAAAGGAAGGCATCACCCTGGGGTTTGCACTTGGACGCAGAGAGAAGTAGCAGCAGGCCGCAGCCCAACCTGTCATTAGCTTTTAAAGAAAAAACAAAAAGCTGCCACGAACCTCAGAATGGATTGGGTGGAAGGTTATTTTTTCCCCGCTCTACCCTCATTTCCTATCTGGAGTTTATGTTAATATTTTCACTGTCTCTAGACAGGCCTAAGTTTGAGGAGCGAGGGACTAGGTCTTAAAACTTCCAATCTAATGGTTCTGTGGATGCCCCCAAAGTGTGATGTGGAAAGGTTTCGACTGGACTAATAGCTACAAATACATCAGTTTTCTATCAAAAGTCACTTTACAGCCAACTGCTATTGGGAAATTGAGATAGACTTCACTAAAACTCTAACAGGTTTAAACCAGCAGATTTTATTAATACTTGTTTTTGTTTTTTACAATCCAATTACCTGGAACACTACACATTTACTCAGAATAGGTATCTTTTGTTTATATTTCAAAATTGCATTGATTATTTTTATCAGTGTTTAAAACTTAACAGCTTCTGTGGAGTGAAAATTTCAACAACTAATTATTATTTTTTCCCATGTTGAGTGTGTATTTGTTGATCTTCATTTATACCAGAGAAATTATATATATATAAAATCAGTGATCCTAATTTATTTCTTCTCTGACAGTGCTGAGAAAGTTTAGTTTCTAGGTACTAGATGTTGCATCAGGAGATGACTTTATTCATAAAACAGTACAAAATTATTAAAGCAGTGGCTTGAAACAATAGATTTATCAGTAATTAATCACTATTTTATATTATTTTATTTATTTTTTGTTGTTGACACTATTACCAATGTACCCATTCCATCCTCCTTTAACTCCCCCATTTTGTCTCCCCCTTCCCTCTAACCATCATCTCACTGTTGTCTGTGTCCATGGGTTATGTACATACGTTCTTTGACTAAATAACCACTATTTTAATTTTCTGCAACATATAACCCCCAAAATGTACTAACTTAAATTACAACCAATTATTTGCTCTTGGTTCTGCATTTTGGACAGTACTTGGCAGGATGGCCTTCTCTGCTCTCATGGCACTCAGCTGGGGCTGTGGATGGCAAGTCCAAGGTGACCTCTCATTCTCCAGGGCCTTTCTCCACATGGCCTCCTGTCATTTATAGCCCCAAACTTCTTATGTGGAGGCTGGATCTCAAGAGAGTGAAAGCAGAAGGTCTGGGTGTCATAAAGGCCAATTGCGTTTAAAGGTTTGGCTCAGAACCGTCATAGTACCACTTACACCACATCATATGGCTCAAAGCAAGTCATAAGGCCAACCCAGATTTAAGGAGAGGGGAAATGACTCCATGTCTTGCTGGGAGGAATTGTAAACACTTACAAGGAGGGAAGGAATGTTGGCCCCTACATTTGGAGACCATCTAGCATGACCATGGAATAAAAACATCCTTGAATAGAATAAGAAAACTCCATATCTTAATTATGAAGGTCTTTTGATACATATTCCCTATAAATTCCATGCTCTAATCTTGTTTTCATTCTTAATCTTGTAGGATGACCTTGTATTTCCTTGATTTGAAGTTTGGCATTTCACATTATTGATCTTCAATCTAACAATAAAGAGCTGTACTTCTCACCCAAGTCAGATCATTTCCAAATGTTCCCTGTTATTCACTTGGCAATCAACTGAGTTATTTTATTAAAATATGCCATTCACTGTGGTATAGTGAAAAGAATCTGGAGGCAGATGAATTTGGGTTCAAATACAATCCTGCCTCTTATTGACTATGTACATTGGGCAAATTTTTAAGTTATGTGGGTCTCATTTTCTTCTTTGTATTATGAGAATAATTATATATACTCTATCAGGTTGGCATAAAGTTAAATAAGTAATTATATAAATCACATAATACATTCACTGGGACACTATGCTGGGAAATAAGCTTTCTTTTCCCTACTTTCCTTCATTGAAGTGATTAAATTTCCTGTATAAAAATTGTTTTTGAACATTTTGGGAGAAATAAGACCTTTTTGAGATTTGGATTTGATTATTTAGTCACATCTTATAATAGAAAAAAATAATAGTATTCTTCCTTTACATGTTTGGAGGACAAAATAAGTAGAAAAATGTAACATTTGTTATAAATTCTAGAGGCTTAGTATTTTATGCTTACTGAGATTTTGTTTATATGGAGGTTTTATTTGTTAGAGTTCTTTTTCTTATTCCTTTATAATGACAGCATTCCCCACAAAGGGAAGGCAGTTAGCATTTTTTAAAATTTGCCTTTATAGATATTAAATTATTATATGACTTTTGCAACAAGATCAACAAATATTTAATGGGATATTACCCACCATTATCCTTTAATAGTTAAATAAAGCAGTAGCAATGATAACATTTTATGATTATTTAATTGGAAATATTTTATTGTGTTTTCAAATTACATGGGACTCATGTCACATGACAAAGATATCTGTAGGTGACCTGGCAAAGACTTCTGAAAATACTTGATTATGAATTTCAACTTGTAGGTGTCTCAGACACATTCTTTTCTTGTCACAGGAGAGTCTTCAGGAAGTTGAACCTTTGCTTTATGAAAATTAATTGGACAGGAATTTCTAGACAGCTTGTTGGATTGTGTCCAAGTAGATTAAAAATTTTCAGAAAAATGCGGAATTAATATTAACAGAAGTATTACTGCAGAAAGTTTTGTGCTAGTGAATACAGAAACAGTTGTAACACGACTGTTTGCATCTGAGATGCAGCACAAGGACTCTATTTTGAAAAGTTGGGTAAGAGCTAAGATTATTCAGCAAGTACTTGTCTCACCATAAAGAGAAAAAAGCGGAGCTGAAGGTGGTGTGACACACGTTCTCATTCACAGCTGAGTGGGCAGGTGACACGTGCCAGGCAGAGCACAGCTTCCTGGCTTTCCTGTGGTGGGGCTTGTCAGCGCCGCTGAATTTTGCCTTTTCAAAATAGCACAGTGGCTGGCCTCCCCGGCATATCTTAACATTCGATGAACTCTTACACCTGGCTCCAGGGAGCCTCTTCCTTTTGCATTACTACCAAGTTAGCGGTGCTTTGGCAGGAAGCAGAAAGTGCCATGTGGGTTGTGATTCTGGAGATTTAACATTTCAATGCTCATTATACATTACATTTCTAGAAAATATTGAGCTCCATCCGAGGTTTAGGCTCTTTCTAGAATAAACTGCATGTCTTTCTAACACTGTCCTTGTGATCAATAGATATAGGTGGAGCCCAGGCGACATGGCTCGGTGGTTGAGCGTCAACCTATGGGCCAGAAGGTCGTGGTTCGATTCCCCATCAGGGCACATGCCTAGGTTGTGGGTTTGATCCCCAGTGTGGGACTTGCAGGAGGCTGCCGATCAATAATTCTCTCTCATCATTGATGTTTCTATCTCTTTCCCTCTCTCTTTCTCTCTGAAATCAATAGTGTGTGCATGCGTGTGTATGTGTGGGTGTGTGTGTAGATGTCCTATGATGGGTCTGTTTCCTACTACAGTAGTTATGTCCCCTTGTAATGAATGAATTCATGTCCACTTGCCTTCTACCAGGCCAGCCTATATTTTCAACTTTGGGAAGAGACAACAGAAGAGAGACACTTTCACTTTGGACATGACTGAGTAGTCCCTGGCTGCTCAGTGGGGAATAGACCCATATATCAGAACAGTGATACGTAGATGCACAGTTGCAGTCACAAAGACTCATTATTTGCATTTGATGTTTGGGATTAACCCATGTACAATATTTCTTCTGAATGTCAGGCATAAATATGAGCCACATGTGACTAAATCAGGTCGAGTAATTCCAGGGAATTGATTGGCACACATCAAGAGCTTTAGAAGAGAAATGTCAGTGGTTTATATTTATCATCTTTTGTTCATGGGAACCTCTGAAGGCAGCTGCTCAGCAAAAGCCATTTGTCTTTCTCTCCCTCTAAGTGCCAATTTGCGAAGTGAGCTTCCATATCAGTGACAGCATTTCCACAAATGCTAATCGATTTTTTTTAATCTTAGTGGGAAGCATGCAATCTGAATATTTTACTAAAGTACAATGACAATGGCACTTAATATCAAGCAGCACCTTTTATCCAGGGATATCTATATAATTTACAATTGAATGGGCACAAATTATTTACAAACATGGGGGGAATTAGGTTACCATATTTAGACCATAATTTATTTGACATCTGAACACCCTGAAAGGAAATGTGAATTTTTCATTCAGCATCTTCAAAGAGTATAAAATGACGACCTTGGGCATTTAATAACCAAAAAGTTTAGTCACACTTATAGACACAATCTTGGAACTGCTTTTATTTACCACTCTCATCCTTATTTCAAGTCTAGTTGTATACTTTATGAATCCACAAATGATTGCCTTTATGGAAAGGTTTGTGTTATTCAAGATGACTTGTAAAGTTTACTCAATCTTCCCTAGCAAGGGAAACAGGAAATTCCAGAGAACACTAGACTCAGCAAACCTATAAAATCTGAGAAAGCAGACCATTATTTCTGGAGACATTTCACATAACACTTTGGGAAGCAATGACTAATTAGTTTTTGGTCTTAACAATAGCACTTTCAGGGGCTGTGTGGGGTTTTTTTTCTCCTTTTATAGCTTTCATATTAGGAGAAGAAGGAAAATAACTCTGAATGATGAAATATTGGCAACGTATGCACTTGCTTCGCTGTAGGAGCTCAACTCTTTGATCCTTAGTACAATTACCTTCAGTGCCTGGCTGGTATGAACTGGCTAGAGAGTAACAACCAATTGGTGCAGACACGACACCATCCTAATATACTTTGTGCCTCTAATAACTGACTACTTCTGTTCTATTCCCAAGTTCCTGTTGTGATAAGTTAAGAGCTTAAGTGAGTGTGGGTGCTTGTTCATGCCTAGAGCCCCATCTTTTCATGGCAGCACCTTGCCTACACACCCATCCACAACTGCCAGTGTTTGGTAAGATTTATTCTGAGTTCTCTAAATATAAATATTTGCATGGTCAATCTCTCTCCTGCCTTTCTTCCTTTCTTCCTCATTCATTCATTCTAGAATTCCACTTTTCTACTTCTATCTTAACTCAGGCAATCCTTTTGACTCTTCTCTCCCATTCCATACCCAACCACGAATCCTAAAGCTCCACCTCCGCTATATCCCTGCTGATCCTGGCCTCTACCATGGCTCTGGGATTACTGCAATAGTCTTTTCATTGATCTCCTTGCTTCTGCTCTAAGTTCCTGCCCCTGCACTCCCAGACAGTCCTAGTCAATTCTAGACCCAGAAGACTGAGTGAGCTTTCAGAAGTCAGTCAGACTATGTCTCACCTCTGCTCAGAACCCTCTAGTAGCTTCCCATCTCTCTCAGAGTGAAAGCAGAAGTGTTTCCCAGAGCCTATAAGAGTTTCCCCTTTCTAACTCATCTCCTGCCACCCTTCCTTCCACATTGGCCTCCTTGCTGTACCCTCAACATGCCAAGCACACCCCTAATTTGTTGCTTTTGTCTTTGTGGCTCTTTCTGGTTAGAGACAGAAATATCTCCCAGGTGTCTACATTGCTCTCTAAACCTGTCTTCAGACTGATGCTCAATTGTCACCTTCTCGGGAGGCTTTTCCTGACAACCCAGCATAACATAGCAATTCTACACTCCCCACACTCCCTCTCCCCTTACCCTGCTTTTTCTACAGCACTTACCACCAGCCAGCAAGGAATATTTTTATTTAGTTGTTTGTACCCTTTTCTATATAATAAAAGCCTAAGCAACTGTTACAGTGGAATGACCAGAATGACCACCAGGGGTCAGACACTCAATGCAGGAGCTGCCCCCTGGTGGTCAGTGCGCTCCCACAGAGGGAGTGTTGCTCAGCCAGAAGCGGGGCTCACAGCTGGTGAGTGCAGCGGCGGTGGCGGGAGACTCTCGCATTCCACGGCAGTGCTAAGGAGCAGAGAGCTGAACAGTAAGTAGTGAGCAGAGTAGTGAGCAGGCGGACAGTAAGGAGCAAGGGGTCCTGGACTGTGAGAGGGATGCCTGCCTGCTAGCTTAGGCCCGCTTCCCAGAGGGAGCAGGCCTAAGCCGACAAGTGGACATCCCTTGAGGGGTCCTGAACTGTGAGAGGCCAGGCTGAGGGGCACCCCCTCCACCCCAGTGCACGAACTTCATGCACTGAGCCTCTAATTAGAACATAAGCTTCATAGAGACAGAGATGTTTGGAACAACTGTATCCTCAGTGCCTAGAGCAGTGGTCGGCAAACTCATTAGTCAACAGAGCCAAATATCAACAGTACAACGATTGAAATTTCTTTTGAGAGCCAAATTTTTTAAACTTAAATTTTATAGGTAGGTACATTGTTATTAACTTAATTAGAGTACTCCTAAGGCTTAGGAAGAGCCACACTCAAGGGGCCAAAGAGCCACATGTGGCTCGCAAGCCGCAGTTTGCCGACCACGGGCCTAGAGTAATGCCTGCCATGAAGTAGGGGTTCAGTAAATACTTTGTATTTGTTGAATGAAAAAATTAATAATAATTGATTTGTCTACTTTCTCCTTTTTATCTTTTCCTTATCTTATGCCTCTCACAACCATCTTTCTTACTTTAGCCAAGTGCACTGTCTCAAGAATGTGATATTTTGTTTCTCTTTAGCCGCAAATGTGCTGCCTATTCTTCCATTTTTGTAGAAAAAGTTACTTTTTGCTGTGCTCCTTTTCATGTTCTCAGTTGCAGATGGCTCCTGGAAGATTGATTAGTGTGTGGCTGTCTCTGTATGTCTTTTAAAAGGTTGTCTACACACTGCAATGTTTGCAATAAAAACAAAGAGGAATAAAGATTACATGTTTCTCATGTAACTCTCCTATGTTGTTGCAAGTAAATCAAGAATGAATGAGAAGCATAAAGCTTAAACTTAGAGTGGCAGAAATTCACATTTTCTTAACTGAATCATGGAATTCCTGTGCTATTTAGATACATTTCCAATTGAGTCTGAAAACTGGCATCAAATATAAACTCTTCTCAGTAGATTGGATTCTTCTTTCAGGTTTTTTATTTTTTTTTGTTTTGTTTTGTTTTTAGTACCTAATGACTATTAAAACAAGTCTTTTCAGTTACATCCAAGTAACTTTTCCTAAGAGATTGTAATATAAAATAATATTGATAATTTATTAATTCTTCTCAGGTGTTAGGAACTCTTATAGGCACGCCATGTATTGTTTGTTTAAGTTTTAATATAGTATGTCCATAATGTCAAGAACATCATCCTTATTTCACATCAGGAAATTGAGGCTTTTGCGAGGTTTGTTCAAGTCCACAGACCAGGAATGCCAAGGCTGGACATTGACTCATTGTGAATGGAGCTCCCAGTTATTCTCCTAATTTAGTGTTTCTCAACCTACAGTAATAAAAGAATTTGAAATTATGAGTATTTACAAACATATACATGTATTTGAAATTTATTATATAATACCCTCACCATATGTCATGCATTCTGAAATTTTCTATTCTGTTCTAGCCTAGCTTTGCTTTGCCATGCCTGTTCTTTCCTTGTCCCTCTCCTTTCCTCTTTCCTCCCTCCCCTCCTCTCTTCTCTCCTTACTCTATCCCATCCCATCCCATCCTGTCCCACAACCCACTAAATTGGCTTTATAAGACACACACTGTTGTGGGAACTGCTTCTATGTGCGTAAAGCACTGTGGGTACCAGATGCGACAAATTAGATCTTAAGGGCCCTACAAAGGGCTGGAAGAAAAGTGATTAGATACAGTTATCATACAAAATAATATATTCAGTGTCAAAGGCCCTCGACTTTGTTACTTCTATGAGGGCATAAAGGTAGGAGAGATTCCTTGGATTCCTCCCCTCAGATATTTTCAAGAATTTCAGCGTGACAGGGCCATGGAAATTGGGGAAATGATTCCCATAATATTGTTACACCATGCCTGTGCAGCTTTACCATACATTTCTCCTTAGTCTATGTCACTAATTTTGACAGAGCATAGTGTTGTGCTTTAATTTTGTGGGTATTATTAATACATATGTAGTATGTCCCCAATAACACTATGACCTCCAAATCCAGGAAGTGCCAAAGAAGATGGTAGCTATGAATGAGCTTAGAAAACAGAGGGTTAAGCACATGCAATGCATCCTTCCTAACGTTCATATCATTGCTGCTAAAATTGTTATTAACATTGCTATTATTCCTTTATGCCCCTATGATGCCTTAAAAACTAAGCATAGTATAACTGCTTGCTGTGTTGATGAATGAGCAAATTATATGCTGGTTTTAATACTGTACAATATTTGCTATTGTGAGTATGACTATGAAGTACATATCAACTTCTCCATATTTCACCATTAATTTCTTTATCTATTATAAGAAAACCATTCAGTCAGTTTATTCAACAAGCATTTACTGAGAGCATTGTATTCATAGAAGAACACTATGCAAGCATCGTCTCCATTGCTTACATCATAAAGTCGGAATTCCTTACTGGGTCATTTTTACCTCTTAAACCTCATCTCCTGTGATTTTCTCCTCACCTCTACCAGCACGAGTGCTCTTTGAAGGGTCCTGGATCAAACATGCCTTTGTGTCTTAGCCCAGCTGTTTAGCCTATTTGTCTGACACACCCAGTCATGTCTTTCGATTGTTGCTTTCTTTCTCGATCCACCTATCTTCCCAACACATGCTCATGGAGGACCCATGAGGCTCCAGCTCTAATCTGGGCAGCGGTGTTATAGCAATGAACGTGTCACAGCCTCTGCCCTGGAAGCACCTCCTTCTTGCTCTTTGCACAGAGCCCTCGTCCATTCCTCTGCTGAGTAGGACTCTGTTGTTTGTAACAATTATATTTCTCTCTTTCTTCTTATAGATTTGGAACCTTCATGAGGCTGTATATTTTAACTAATTTATCTTTGCATTTCTGGAACCTAGCTTTGAACCTGGTAGACACTTAATAAATACTGAATTAATGAATAGATAAACATTTGTAAAAAAATTAACATATATTTCTCATCATAAACCTGGTGGTGATGGGAGCAATCCCCAGTCCCTCAGCTCCTGGGCCTTTGTTGAAACCACTGATGCAATTATATTTGCATCTTCACCTGGAATCAGGAATACTACTACTTTCCACCTACTGAACACAGAGGATTGTTGGAAATTTTAGTTTTATGCCTGAAACATCTGAAAGGAAGGGTTCTGCACAGGAGGATCAAAGTCTATGATTACATAGACTATGTCAACTAGAGTTAAATAAGTAATATTTGTTCTATACTAATAGTAATAGTACCAATAGTGAGAAATGTACAATACTTATATTGATGGCTCCTACAAATTTTCATTGAAGGTTTATGAGAAAAAGTAAATTTTATGAAATTTATTATTGCTACAGTCTTAAGTATTGTTCAATCAAAATTTGATTGAGATGATATTTTTGAGGAGATTTATACAGCTAATAGAGATTAATCTTTGGTCACCAATCTCAAATGTTTGGTAGTAATATTAATAGAAAAAATTTGCAGTTGTTGAAAGTTGGAACTCTTGTGAATAATCCTATCTAATAAAAGAGTAATATGCAAATTAACCATCACTCCATCACAAGTGATGGTGACGGCCACGGAGCTGGAGCGAGCAGGAGGCTTGGGTTGCCCCCAGCAATGGAGGAAGCCAAGCTTCCTGCCTGCCCTGGCTGGCACTGGGCCCCACTCAAGGCTACAAAGTTTCAATTCTAGAAGATAAATAAATCCTAGAAAGAAAAAAAGAGAAAGAAAGAAAGGACGGCCATCAGCCCCTCACCCAGGCTGGCCAGGCACCCCAGTAGGGACCCCCACTCTGAAAAGGGTGTGGCCAGCCTGAAAACAGCCCTCAGCCCCTCATCCAGGCTGGCCAGGCACCCCAGTAGGGACCCCCACTCTGAAAAGGGTGGGGCCAGCCTGAAAACAGCCCTCAGCCCCTCATCCAGGCTGGCCAGGCACCCCAGTAGGGACCCCCACTCTGAAAAGGGTGGGGCCAGCCTGAAAACAGCCCTCAGCCCCTCATCCAGGCTGGCCAGGCACCCCAGTAGGGACCCCCACTCTGAAAAGGGTGGGGCCAGCCTGAAAACAGCCCTCAGCCCCTCATCCAGGCTGGCCAGGCACCCCAGTGGGGACGCCCACCCTGAAGGGGGGATGGCCAGCCTGAAAATGGCCCTCAGCCCCTCACCCAGGCTGGCCAGGCCCCCCAGTGGGACCCCCACCCTGATCCGGGACACCCTTCAGGGCAAACCAGCCAGCCCCCACCCGTGCACCAGGCATCTATCCTATATAATAAAAGGGTAATATGCAAATTGACCTTAACAGCAGAATGATTGGTCACTATGACACACACTGACCACAAGGGGGCAGATGCTCAATGCAGGAGCTGCCCCCTGGTGGTCAGTGCACTCCCACAGGGGGAGCTCTGCTCAGCCACAAGCCAGGCTGATGGCTGCCAGCACAGCGGTGGTGGTGGGAGCTTTTCCCGCCTCCTCAGCAGCACTAAGGATGTCCCACTGCAGCTTAGGTCTGCTCCCACTGGCAAGTGGACATCCCCTGAGGGCTTCCATGTTGCCAGAGGGATGTCTGACTGCCAGCTTAGGCCCATTCCCCCGGGGAGCGGGCCTAAGCCAGCAGGTGGACATCCCCCGAGGGGTCCCAGACTGCGAGAGGGCACAGGCCAGGCTGAGGGACCCCCCGGAGTGCACAAATTTTTGTGCACCGGGCCTCTAGTTGTAAGATAAATGGGAAAAGATTCCTCAATTCCATTCATTTTTATTAACAAAAAATCAGATGTGGTTGTTTTGTTTGCATGTTAATTTCACAATAGACAGATCTTTAGAAAGCTGTCTGGCTGTTGTTATATTTTTATCTTAAGTTGTGGAATTATCATGAGGGAATGTTTGTTTGATGCTTCACATATACCATAAATGTTTCATTTATTTGCAAAAGAAATAATATAAAGCATTTAACATCTGCTAAGAAGGGTCGTACCTGGTGACTTGTAAATTCAGTAGATTATGTTTTCATAAAAAGTTGCATTTGCTAAATGAAGCTTTATTATAATATACTATTTATAGATTCAAATCACCCAGGTGTTAGTAGCCAGATAATGAAATGTAGATGGTGGTTTAGCACTGTGTGATTATTGAGGAGAGAATAGATGGATAACGAATAGTTTTCATTCAATATAAATAATAGGATTGCTTGTCCTGAGATTCATACCCTGCTATGTATCATTTCCTGGTGAATAAATCTAACTAACTATACTAACACCACTTACATATGTATATTAACTAAGGAGGCTCTTCAGAATGACACTAAGGTGAAACGGGGTTTTTAAGACTCTCCTCCGCTGGGACTGCAGGTCTGACTAGTTCAAACTCTACAAATCTCCTCCTCAGCCTGGCAATCCAGTATCAGGTTTTCTGAGCTGATTTTAATTAAAGTTGATTTTAGGCTCAATTTCACTTCATCTGAAGCTAAAATGGTCTGTGCAAAGTAGTCTTTTATGTATGAGCATAAAAGGAAAATTTTAAAAGAGTGTATGGATATGTGTGTGTATGGGGGGGGGTGTTTATATATGTGTAATGTATTCAAGAACACTAAGATAAAGTCTGCCAAAAATATCATATGTCTTTATTGTTACTACAGTTTATTTGAGCTCTGGCCAGAGGAACATACCAACTAAAGTCAGACCCTCTGAATTACCAGTGTATACCTATGTGACTATGGACAAGTCATTTAAACCCATCGAAGTCTCTATGAGCTCATCTGTAACGTTTTTTTTTAAAATTTCTAACATCAAAAAACACGTCAGAAGTCATAAAGAAAAAGATTACACATTTGACATGTTATAGACTGACAGATAATATCTGTAACATACATATTAGATACTGGATAAATATGTAAGTATATGCCATAAATATATAAATAAACATTCAAAGTGTTCCTATAAATCATCAGACAAACTCAAAGTAAAACATTCGCAAAGGATAGGCAAACAGTATTCATAGAAGAACAAATGTAAATGCCCAATAAGCATATGACATATGCTTAATAAAAAAATTAACATGAGCCACCTTTATTCAACCTGAGCACTAGTAAATATTTTTTAAAGATTGGTATTGGTCTGGGGAACTGGACACCTAATATATTATTAGAAACATTTTGGGGACCAATTTGTCTTTAAAATTTTAAATACAATACATTGTAAGCAATTTAGCTTTTTAGAATCAATTTACCATGTGGAAATATTTATGCATTTTGTGCAAACTCATGCATATAGGCTTTTTATTTACAATCACAAAACAGTTGGAGATGGGATAAATTATGATGCATTCATACTTTAGAATGGGTTAGAGACATATATCTAGACACAAAAAGGTCCAGGACATATTGCAAAAGTGAAAAGAAATTACATGCTACACATATCATATGTTACTTATATATAGTTGTGTGCACATAAATACTTCAAAAAGAGGTTCTGGAAGGATATACAACAAACTGTTAACAGTTGTTAATCCTGGGAGGGGGTTAGTTTCTTTTTTTATTCCCAAAGCTTCTGAATTTCTTTGACTTTATGAGGCTAAACTTTTAATAATATTTGAACAACTAAGAGCAGTTCTAAATTATTCTTTCCTATATCATCATCATGTTAAGCTCTAAGGGAACCAGTGAGTGTAACAATTATTTTCTGAACACTGCAAGTACCAAATAGACATAAAGTGTGTGCGTGTCATTGTATGACTTCATCTTTAGTATCTGGGTTTTTGTAGAAGGGGCATCAGATTAATTTTTGATGAGTTTGAATAGATCCTACTTGATAAGCAGTTAATTTATTCTACATCAATCATGACTTATTGGATCTGTTGGCTTTTATTTCTCTTCTGTAAATCCCAGAGAATTAAAATGGGAAGGTTACCACACACGGGATTTTTAATCAATCCCTCCATCTCTTTCATGCTCTCTCTGCCTTGCTTTCTCTGTGACTCTGTGCATTCTATTTCATTCATTCTACTTCTTTCTTCATATCTTCTCTCATTCTCGAAAAATCTAAAAAATAGTTTTCTATAAATACTGCAAGCAAATTGGAATTTGACTTCCTTATAGTAATGTTAAATTTTGAAATGTTTCAAATAGGTGAAATCAAAGCAACAAACTAAAACCTGACAGGCTGTCAATCTTAGTATAATCCCGTACTTATATAAAAAAATGTGCACCTCATTTCCACTTCAGGTTCTCTTCAGCTGCTGCACCAAAGATGCTAATATGTTGGAGATTAAACCCTTTGCCAATGTTATCTCTGATAAGAGTTTAATCTCCAACATTCACAGGGAACTCATGCAACTTAACAAAAGGAAGGTAAACAATGCAATCAAAAAATGGGCAAAGGACCTAAATAGACACTTTTTGAACATCAGATTAATTTTTGATGAGTTTGAATAGATCCTACTTGATAAGCAGTTAATTTATTCTACATCAATCATGACTTATTGGATCTGTTGGCTTTTATTTCTCTTCTGTAAATCCCAGAGAATTAAAATGGGAAGGTTACCACACACGGGATTTTTAATCAATCCCTCCATCTCTTTCATGCTCTCTCTGCCTTGCTTTCTCTGTGACTCTGTGCATTCTATTTCATTCATTCTACTTCTTTCTTCATATCTTCTCTCATTCTCGAAAAATCTAAAAAATAGTTTTCTATAAATACTGCAAGCAAATTGGAATTTGACTTCCTTATAGTAATGTTAAATTTTGAAATGTTTCAAATAGGTGAAATCAAAGCAACAAACTAAAACCTGACAGGCTGTCAATCTTAGTATAATCCCGTACTTATATAAAAAAATGTGCACCTCATTTCCACTTCAGGTTCTCTTCAGCTGCTGCACCAAAGATGCTAATATGTTGGAGATTAAACCCTTTGCCAATGTTATCTCTGATAAGAGTTTAATCTCCAACATTCACAGGGAACTCATGCAACTTAACAAAAGGAAGGTAAACAATGCAATCAAAAAATGGGCAAAGGACCTAAATAGACACTTTTTGAAAGAGGACATCATTCAGAAGGCCAAGAGACACATGAAAACATGCTCAAAATCATTAATCATCCGAGAGATGCAAATAAAAACAATAATGAGGTGTCACCTCACACCTGTCAGAATGGCTATCATCAACAAATCAACAAATGACAAGTGCTGGAAAGGATGCGGAGAAAAAGGAACCCTCCTTCACTGCTGGTGGGAATGCAGACTGGTGCAACCACTGTGGAGAACAGTATGGCGTTTCCTCAAAAATTTAAAAATAAAACTGCCATTTGACCCAGTAATACCACTTCTAGGAATATATTCCAAGAAAACAGAAATACCAGTCAAAAAGGATATATGCACCCCTATGTTCATAGCAGCACAATTTATAATAGCTAAGATTTGGAAACAGCCTAACTGCCCATCAGCAGAAGAGTGGATTAGAAAACTGTGGTACATCTACACAATGGAATACTATGCTGCTATAAAAAAGAAGGAATTCTTACCATTTGCAGCAGCATGGATGGAACTCAAGAGCATTATGCTAAGTGAAATAAGCCAGGCAATGAAAGAAAAATACCACATGATCTCACTTATTTATGGATAATAACATTATAACCTGATGGACAAAAAGATAGATACAGAGACAGAGAAGCATCAAACAGACTGTCAAATTACAGCAGGAAGGCTGGGGAGTGTTGGTAAGAGGTCAACTGAAGGACTTGTATACATGCATATAAGCATAACCAATGCACACAAGACACTGGGGGGGTGGGGTCAGGGCATGTGCGAGGGGGGGCACAGGGGAGGTCGGGGGAAGGTCAATGGGGAAAAAAAGGAGACATATGTACTAATAAATAAATAAATAAATAAATAAATAAGCAAGCTAATAGGGCCACAGCCACCTTTCTTCTTCAGTCCTCTAAGAAACCCTGGACATTTCTTGGTCCAACAACTGGAGAGGTCCTAGCCCTCATTCCTACTGTCTTCTCACTGACAATGAGACCTAGTCGTAATTTGAGAAATCAAGTTAGTGGGTTGAGACTAGCATTTTAAACACAGGATTGAGAGTATCAGAATGCACATAACACATAGTAAGAGAAATAGCCTTTCTAAAAAACATTAGTGTCCCTCTATCTCTCTATCTCTATCTATCTCTCAGATGCTGACACCTATGGTTACCATAATAAACAAACATGATAAAACCTGCAAAGCTCTGGAATCTACTTGAACCTTTTTCTTACTACAGCCTCATATGTCTATTCCATAAGTTCTTATAATCTTATTTTTATCTTTTCTGAAAGCTGCCTGACCTTTGAGCTTCCTCATTAATGTTTTCTAAGCCAATTCCATAGTAAGAGTTAATGGTACAGCAGTGCATTAGGGGAAAGAAGATCTTGCCTCTTAGTTCCAACTTTACCCCTTTGCTCTTAGAGACTTTGGCAACTCAATCACCTTCTCTGGACCATGTTCTTTTGTCTGTATACAGTAATGGATATAGTAATATCAAATGTTCATAAAACTGAAGGAGTAACCCAGGTTGTGACTCAAAGTCCTTTCAAAGATCTAACCTTTGTATGGTCAAGACCATGTCATTCTATTGCCTGTGGCAATATCATGAGCTCTTCATTATCCAGTGCTGTGTAGACATCTGGCCAATTATTTTTAAAAGCATTACATCGCTTTACCCACATCATCTGTCAATTCTTATTATAATATTTTACTTGGACCTCTGTCATTTATCTTGCTCCCCATTTTGGATTTACCTGTATCTTTTATGAGTTTTAATACTTTAACACTTGTGTGACAATGCAACATGTTAAATTTTTAAATAAATGTTTAGAAGGATTTAAATGTATATAAATGCATGCATATGTGTACCTATAAAAATCTATATTTTTTCTACATAGTGGTATGATACTTGCTTGGAAATAATAAGTTGTGATTTATCTCAGCTTTTATTTTCACACATGCATAACACAGGTTGCAAATTACCCTACATTCCAAAGACATTTTTCAGTGTTCACCTGGTTTGGAGGTGAGACTCTCAGGAGACATACATTTTAGAAATCTAAAACAAAAGAAGGCAAATTATATAACAGCCCCACTTTTTCATCCATCTTCCACACATGGAGGGACTTACATGGTTAGCAGGGCTATAGAGACACAGAGGGGAAATTGATTTTCACACAAATTTTCAATTCCCAATGCAGGCACTCTTCAGAGTGAGTGCAAACTAAAGATGATAGGACCACCAATGGCCATGCTTATGCACATTGCCATTATACACAGGATTTCTTTCCCATTTAAATTCAGCATTTCCCACTGCTCTCTGTTAGTTGTGGGGGTTGGGTAGGAAGAAGTGTAATTTTTTTCCCCTCTGTCACATTCATTCTTTTTACAAGATACATGGCTTCATGCAGCCTGAAATTTGCATTAATGTCTGGAAATAAGAAATTTGAGACAATATAAAAGGCCAAATACACATTCTACACCACCCCCCCGCCCCCATTTGCTAGAATAATTTTTCTGCAAAGCTGAGACTAGAACTTCATGTGACCATGACACATCCTCCTCTTTGCCCTCCCCTCCCCTACTGTTGCTAATGTATTCCTGTGTTTATCTTTATCTCCACTGGGGCCCCACATTCAGCTGGATACCTTGGATTATCAATGGATTCACAAGAGCCTGTGTTTTCTGAAATACTACAGTTCTCGGGGCAATAAAACTAAACTATGTCTGTAATAGATTTTATTCTTTTGAGTGGAAGGCATTTATACCATATTGCTACTTTGCAATGTCTATTTTTAATTCTTCGTGCTGCAGTGCCATGGGAAATGTGTATTTTTTCTTCTCTCTAGGGTTTTCAGTGGTCGGATAGTCGTGACAGTGCCTGGTTAATTAGCAGCTGGTTTGTCCACATCCCCTGGGGCTCATTCAGTCCTAGCCCAGCCACAAATGTACAGCTTCAGACCCGGGAAGGTGACTTTGATGCAGGGCTGATACAATTCACAAGGGGGCGTATTTGGGGATTCAGCTACAGTGTATGCTTCAGGCACCAGATGAGGGCTGATTGACTCTTAGTCAGAATCTGAAACAGAATTCGCAGTAGCTCCTGCCCTAATACAAATGTACTGCCATTGAATTGAGATAGAATCTTAGTAATCATTGACTAGCTAGGGATGGTAAGTCTATTTTGTCTAAACTGTCTAGTGACCACATTTTTCTGAAGGAAATGCCTCTCACTGCATTTGATTATCAGTGTCCACAGGGATAAGTTATATTTTAGCATTAATTTGTGTACCATGACATCAGAGAAAATTATTTAGTAATTTAATGTAACTATTTTTCCTCTGACAGAAAATTAAACTGGAGAAAACAGGTGGGTAAATAGTCTCACCTCTCTCATACAACCAGGTTGGAAGCACACACATGCACCTCATAGAAGGAAATAGAGTTAAATAAACAGGAAATAAGTACCAGTAATACTGTTGAGGATATGGTATATTTTTTAAAGTCTTGGCTCTCCAGGCATTATGCTCCATTCTACAAAAACATGTTATCCTACATAATAGAGAGGTGATATGCAAATTGACTGTCACACCCTCACACAAGATGGCCACCCACATGTGGTCAAAGATGGCCTCCCCCATGTGGTCACAAGATGGCCGGCAGGGGAGGGCAGTTGGGGGTGACCGGGCCAGCAGGGGAGGGCAGTTGGGGGACAACCAGGCCTGCAGGGGAGGGCAGTTGGGTGCAACCAGGCCTGCAGGGGAGGGCAGTTGGGTGCAACCAGGCCTGCAGGGGAGGGCAGTTGGGTGCAACCAGGCCTGCAGGGGAGGGCAGTTGGGGGTGACCGAGCTGGCAGGGGAGGGCAGTTGGGGAAGATCAGGCCAGCAGGATGCAGTTAGACGTCGATCAGGCTGGCAGGGGAGTGGTTAGGGGGTGATCAGGCTGGCAGGCAGAAGCGGTTAGGGGCATTCAGGCAGGCAGGCTGGCGAGCTGTTGGAAACCAGCAGTCCTGGATTGTGAGAGGGATGTAGGATCGGGCCTAAAAGGGCAGTCGGACATCCCCCAAGGTGTCCCAGATTGGAGACGGTGCAGGCTGGGCTGAGGGACACCCCCCAGTGCATGAATTTCATGCACCAGGCCTCTAGTTGTTTAACAATAATAGCCCTGGAGGTGAATACTAGCCAAGGTCTCATGATAGCAACTATCTATATTTAAAAACAGATGTTTAACTCTTATCTTAACTGGCAGAGCATCATACTTTATTTTTAAAATAGAATATAGGAATATAAATATGCTTTGTGTGACAATAGAACCCAATTTGCATTTGTACATACATACAAACACATACAAATGTTATGATCTGTATACACACATATGCACACATATGCAAGTGTATGTCTGTATCTATCTAGCAGAAGGAGAAGAGATTAATTGACTATGATAGCTACTAATAATAATGGTGATTTACTATCAATCATGAGATGTCTCTGAGTAGATATCTGAGTATATATGTTCTACATACTGAGTGGTATATCTTGTAAATAAGAGGAAAACTAGATCACTATATTTTATCCACCAGACATTGTATATACCATACTTATTTTAGTATTTAAATTGTTGTTTCCAAATACATTCCTTTTTTAAGTATATGGGATGAGGTGATGGTATCCTAGATACAATAGATTCTGGTTAATTTGACCTTGCCAGAACTGTTTTCCCTGCAGGTTAATAGTTCTTCATACTGTGCCATATCCAAAGAAGCCACTAACGAATAAATAAAATAGTGCCAATGTGATGTTAAATGTTTGGTACCAAAATATAAGTTGTGAATGATAACACTATTTTATTATCATTTTTTAAAGTGGTGTTTTGCTAACTCTTCTTCTTGCTCATCAGCATGAAGTACTGTTCCTTATCTTTGTCATAGCATGACTTTCATCTCTTTAATTCAAATGTACTAAGAATAGAAAATACTATCTCATCTCTTGTATTTAATGACTAAATGTTTCTAGAATATGCAGCTAATGTAAGATTCAGGGCTGGAAATGTTAGCTCTATCTGAGGTTTCCCAAATTAGTCAGGAGTTTAATCATTCTATGACCTAAGAAGGTCATGCCCAGTTACCAATATATGTATTACAGAAAGACTGGGGCTTATATTCACCATATCAATGACACAAGAAGTCATAGTGCAGAAAAATGAATTATGCCTCCTCTTAAGACAATAATCATATCATGGCAAAAGATTACCCACTTAATCAACTGTAATCAGCTTTCACTAATCATGGAATATAACATTTCTATTAGTCCAAGTTACAACTTCCTTTAAGTAGTAATATAAATCCAATTACATTGAGTTACTTTAATTTTTACGGTGACTAGTTCATTGTTTTCCACTAGAAGCTATTTTGAATAAGGGGTGTATAACTTGTTTATATGTTTACATTATATTCTATATAGGGATGTTAAGTGACTTTACATATTGACAGATTGCAAAATTTCTTTGCACTCAATAATTTCCTTTACTGTGTTGTGGGAATAAGTAACACTAACATATATAGGACTTGGTGGGTCCTATAATTGTGCTTAAGATTGCACATGACATCGAAAAGAGAAATACCTGTGATAACATGAGTTGATGTTCACAGAGCTTTCTGAGCCTTTTTTAATGAAAATTTAAGCCCAGTACAGTTCATCCATGCCAGCAATTGTTTTTCTGTGTGTTGTAACCAAGCCTATCTGTTCCCAAATGCCCAGAGGCAGAACTGTTTACAAATAGTCAGAAATGAAGGCATTGTTTTGAAAAGTCAGCTTGCCTGAATCAAATACTTCTTTTATGCTTGGATAGTTAAATGGGTAAAAGAGAGTTGACAGCAATACTTGGAAATATCCTGAAAATGATTTGACCTTTTCATTAGATGCTGGAAATAAAAGCAGCGGATAAACATAAGACTTTTATTTAACCTTTTGAACAAAAACCGGCTCATAAGTCAGACACATCTTGTTTATCTGCATGAGTTGCTGATGGCAGAGGCTCATTTGGCTCTTTAAAGAACAAAACTGGAGCACAAGGAAAGAAAACCTTTCTCTAGAACAAGTAAGCTCTATTTAAAAAGTGTAGGTCTCTATTTAAAGAGAGTAGGGACTGGCAAGGGCCTCTGTCATCTGGCCAGACAAGAGGATAATATGCAGAGACATTTAAATTCAGTGGGACAAACACTACCCTTTGTTGGCTCCCACACTCTCAGACGCATACACAGAGCTTCCACTAAAGTTAGAGAACTGTATCTAATTTGGAATTCAGAAGATGGCCCAAAATAGTTTATTGTCATATTCAGATTTTATTCATGGTTGTCTAGGTTGGTGTATATGACATCACTGCTCTAAAGCCAGCCATTCATGGACATTGGTCACTATTCATCCACATGCCAAGTGGGAGGGGGGCTTGGAGAGGTGGTTTTAATAAAGAAATAAAAAAGCCCTTTAGCATAAATTTGGCTAGAAATTTGAAAAGAAATGGAAGGTTGGGGATACATTTTGGAGTCAGATCCTCTATATTCTAATCCTGCTCTCCATGTAAATGATATTTAGCATTTGGAGTTTTTAAATTACAAAAATCCTAGATGTTTATTGTAAAAAAATATTATATTAAGAAGAAATTAAAAACACATTAAATGAAGCCCCCTTTCCACCTCTATTTCTTCCTTGAGGAGAGCACTTTTAATAGTATGGTTCTTTCAAGCTTTTTCCTATAAATTTACAAATATACAAATGAGCTGCTCTTTCTCTCTCTCCCTCCTTCTCTTCCTCCCTCCACGTCTCCCTCCATCTCTCCTTTGCTTAAAACTTAGCAAAATACCAAGGCAGCCTTCTATGTGTTGAACATTATAAATGCTCTCAATTTATTTTAATATCTGCACATTACCCTCCAATGTTGGGTATTTATCTTTCTCCAATTGCTCTGTATTACAAAAAGAAAAAACATTGTCTCAATGAATATTTGTGTTCATATTAATCAGTGGATGCTTGTGACCATGTGAGATTTCCTTTTGTTTTGTTTTTTTAAGTTCTGAATATTTTGATAAATGTTGAATTCCCATGTTGGTAGATTCTTTCTTGAAACCCTAAAAATAATATAGAATTATTGATGTGGTTAAAATAATGAAAATGTTTATTGACTTTAGTATATCTGGGGCATTGTTGACCTTTTAAAAAATCCAAATCTAGTTATGAGTCAGTGGTATGAAAATAAAAATAGGAGAGAGTTTAAAATGATTTATGTTAAAGTATATTGACACCTAAAAATAACCCCTGTGAAGAAATACTGCATGCTCTTTAATATTATTTCTGTATTTCACAGAAACATTTCTATACCTCTTACCAAAATTATGGTCTATAACAGGGGTCCTCAAACTTTTTAAACAGGGGGCCAGTTCACTGTCCCTCAGACCGTTGGAGGGCCAGACTATAGTTTTTAAAAAAACTATGAACAAATTCCTATGCACACTGCACATATCTTATTTTGAAGTAAAAAAACAAAACAGAAACAAATATAATATTTGTATTTGCATGTGGCCCACGGGCCGTAGTTTGAGGACCCCTGGCCTATAATATTACCCTTTTTTTTTACTGGATTTTTGGTTTTGGAGTTAAAAATAAATACTGATAATGTTATGCCATTTATAAAAGAGAAGAGATTAAGATGTGTCGCATGTAATCACTGTAAAACTATTTGTGTTATTAGTCCATTTGGGGGAAAGACAGAAATGCAGCTATGCCCACCATTTCTTTCATTGATGTGTAGCCTAGAATTTTAAATACATTAAACATCAGAGGAATGACCTTAACCATGCATATTTAAATTATACAGTTGAGATTATTCTTATGAATCGTAGCCATGTCTACATTTGCAGTGCTTATAATCTATATTTTATTATCCAGACTGAATATTGTAGTAAGAACTTTATTAATAATTACCATATGCATCTAAAAAGTTGACCATAGATTTCACAAAATCCAACGTTTGATTGCTTAAAAGTCTCCCTTTGTACCTATTGTGTATGTATTTCTATTATAACATGTATTTGGAAGAATACAGCTAGAGCATGTCCAAAGAAAAGTAGTTAAATTGCACAGTGTCCTGAAACCATGTCACAGGTAGAACTATAGAAGGATCTGGGGGTATTTATCCTGTGAAGAAGAAAGAACCATAACTGTTATAAGCTATTTCAAGAGCTCTCATGTGGAAAATAAGCTAAATTTATTCTGTGTAGCTGCACAGAGCAGAACTAAGACCAATGAGTCAGTGTTGAGAGGGAAGAAATTTTCCTTTAGTCTAATCCTTATAGATATATTCTGCTTGTACAAATAATACATATTTATTGTACAAAATGGAAGTCCTAAAATAAAATAGGATCGCTTTTGATCCCATCAACAATAAATAGATTGGTATTTTTTCTTTCAAGATTATATATATATATATATACAATTGTATTCAAATTATTTGAATGATCATTATTAGATTTCTAACAGTTATTAGGTTGCACAGGGATGTAAAGGAAGATAGTATTTCATGGCAAATTGAATAGTTATAAAATTTATTTTCACTCAAATATTCCTACTTAACATCACTTTTTTGTTTGTTTTCATAACTCACCCATTCAGACAGTTTCCTTCTTGGTCAGTGTCCTGATGGTTTTGGATACAATTTGGAAAGGGCTCCTTTTAAAAATAGTGCAAATACAGTGCAAAGTCAAATTATGTTTTTTGGAAAAGATTTTGGATTTTATTAACTTGCTGAGAGTGATGTTGGAAAACAGTGTGAATAGCAAAGCTCCTGAAATTCTGGCAGAATTTAACCTCTTGATTTTCCATTAATGGGAAACCTGCAATGTTTGTGACCTGGTAAATGCTTTAAAAAATGAAGTGAGTGGCTGGGACTGTAATTTGCATGTCAGAAGAGTAAGAAGATTCTTGGGGGGAAATTGATAAACCCTAGATTATTTTGGCAACCTGAAGACTATGTTATGGAACTCACTTATTTTGCTTATACAATTAAACTCAAAACAGTTTCTACAATATCTGAACATACACATACTGTATGACCCAGCATTATACCTTTAGATTCAAACCCCAGACAAATATATACACAAAGATGTGTTTACCAAAACTACATGTACAGAAATGCTTATAGCAGTCCTGTTAATAAAAGTTAAAAAATGGAAACACATCAATGTTCCTCAAAATTAGAATAGATAAATTGTGATATCTGTACTAACTAATAAAAGCCTAGGTGGCCCTCACATGCGACGCCGTCACAAGATGGCCGAGTGCACAGTAGAGGCGGGGCCCAGCGGCTGCTCTGCTCAATGAGGCCTGGGGGTCCCGCAGCTCCCTGCGGCATGAAGGAGGCCGGTCCTGGCGTCTCTGCCGCCTCGCATGGAGGAGGTGGGTCCCGGCAGAGGAGGCAGGTCACGGCAGGAGAAGGCAGTTGTGGGTGACCAGGCCAGCAGGGGAGGGCAGTTGGGAGAGATCAGGCCAGCAGGGGAGCTGTTAGGCGTCAATCAGGCCATCAGGGGAGTCGTTAGGGGATGATCAGGCTGGCAGGCAGAAGCAGTTAGGGGCAATCAGGCAAGCAGGCAGGCGAGCGATTAGGAGCCAGCAGTCCCGGATTGTGAGAGGGATGTCCGACTGCTGGTTTAGGCCCGATCCTGCAGGGGTTTAGGGATCAGGCCTAAATCGGCAGTTGGACATCCCCTGAGGGGTCCCAGATTAGGTGCAGGCCGGGCTGAGGGACACCCCTCCCCTGTGCACAAATTTTGTGCACCAGGCCACTAGTATTATTATAATGGAACATCATACAATAATGAAAATGAATGAGCTTTACTGCATACAATATTGAAAGAAAGAAGTGTAACACAAAACTGCCTAGTATATGATTTAATTTTATCGAGTTTAAAAAAAAAAAAACAGGGGAAACCAACCTCTGGTGTTAGAAACCCAGCTGGTATTTACTTAGAGGGGGTTACATAAAGCGACAGAGGAGGGCATGGGGAAGGCTGCTGTGTTTTTGAAATGTTTTATTTCTTGATATGGTAGGTTTCTTAGGTGTGTTTACTTTGTGTTAGTTTACTGAGATCTGTACCTATGGTTTGCTCACTTTTTTAAAATGTATGTAGCATTGGAATAATAAAAAAAGTTTATATAGTTTTACCACCCCTTCCCCAAACACAATACTTAATTCACTATTTTCTCATTATAAGAAAGAGTTCAGAGTTGTAAGTATAATTAAATTTTATTAAATACATATTAAAACCAACTTATTTTCATATTTTGTTTAATTTTGAATAAAGATCCTTCCCCCTCCCCAGTTTATGATGAAGTTTAATTTTACTAATGGCCTCTGGAATCTCAGATAATAAAAATATCCAATTTGTACCTCCAATATATTCAATATCGTACTTCTCATATATGTTTCATGCATCATTCTGAGTCCAATTGAGGAAATGCTTTTTAACAGAGATGTTAATAAATGAAACAAGTATCTCAAAGCAGTTTGTTCCCTTTATTGGAAACATTGAAGCTGAGGCTAGCGGCCGCTTATTGAAGTGACCGGAATCAGATGAACACTTGAGTGTCTGACAAATATCAGGCTTTTCGAAAGTGTCTGTGGAATGAATTAATGTTTTTGGAAATTCTTCCAACTCTGATTGCCTAGAATATGTGAGCAAGCAAAGTCAACAAGAATATTGTGAAATGTTCCCTAATTGAGGCTAATTGGTGTATTGTTAGTGCCTGATTCTAATTATTACATCCACATCAATGCTTCCTGATTCAACTCCAGTACTTTGATATTTATTCATCAACTTTGCCATTGTTTTAAAGACAAAGGATCGACACCATTAATATTGCTGGGAGCCTTTGCTTTTGGGAAATGGTGTAAATGTTTCCAAAAACGGCTTTCATTTCAGTGGAGGAAGAATGTTGAACAGAGCTTGTATGCTTTATTTTTATTCTTTACAACTTTTGCATAAGTGTTAGTTCTAGCGCTGACACTTTCAGTAATCTCCCTTGAATGACCCATGTATTTTGTGAGTATAATCTATGATCCCATCATTGTTATCATTAGCCATATGTGAATAAATTTGATTAGAGAACCCAACCTAATCACAAGTACAGATTGCATACAACCCACATGTGGAGTTCCCAGACACAAGGCATCCCCTCTTTCCACATTGTATGCAGACACTGATTTATCTGGGTGTGGTAAACTTGGAAAAAAAAACATGTTCAACCTTCAGTCCTATTGGCATAGTTGGTGAACTGTGTAATCTGGAGAGGCTTAGAGAATAGAAGACACAACTTTAGGAAGGACTTTGTGGCCCCTATGAAAGAATTCATCCAAAGGAAGACGTCTGGCTTAGTGACCTGGGCTCAGTGGGGAGGTGAGTGCTGGGGGAATTGTGGATTTGGGAGCATTGTTGTGATTTCACTGACTCTGCCCCAGCTTAGCAATCCCACAGTGTATGCCTATCCTTTACAAAAGTATTATGTCTCTCCCTGTCAGCGTGGCTCAGTGGTTGAGCGTCGACCTATGAACCAGGAGGTCATGGTTCAATTCCTGGTCAGGGCACATGTCTGGGTTGCAGGCTTGATCCCCAGTGAGGGGCATGCAGGAAACAGCTGGTCAATGATTGTCTGTCATCATTGATGTTTCCATCTCTCTCTCCCTCTCCCTTCCTCTCTGAAATCAATTTTAAAAAGGTATTATGTCTCAAGCAACGTTGCCCTGAGGGTGGGGTGGGTGGCTGTGGAGCAGGTCATCAAGTTACAGGACAGAGGTCAAGAGCAGAGTGAGGAGTGGTATAACCAAGGTGTGACTCACCTTGATGCCTTGGTGAGTCATGGGCTGAGCCATGGAAGCAGATCAAGTTTTGAGCATCATGTAGCAATCTTTCCAGAGCACGAACTGGTTAAGACAGCACAAAGACTATGTCCAAAGTGTAAAGTAGAAGTGGCAATAGGAACATTGGCCGGGATAGACCTGTAAAAACACGTAGGATACTCTTAGCAAGCAACCAGAAATATCAAGAAGTGAATCTTAGAGGCCTGTGTGATATCATTGGAACTAAGAAGCTAGACTTTGCGCCTGATTTGCCAGGGGAACTTTGTATGAAGCCTCAGGCGACATAGAGAGCAGGTGAGTAGCCAGGTGACTTAGAAGCTGTATCAGCATAGAATATAAACTTGGACATGCATGATATAAACTCGGACTCTCCACCAGGGAGAGCCAAAAAAGAGTTATTCCTGTTTCCCAATGCAGGTTAAACATGATTTTACTCTTTTCTCATTGCTGTGATACTTTACACAAATTAAGTTATAAAATACTCATTGAATAAATGTATATGTTCCAATCAGAATTTTCCTTAGGATTATCTCTGCTCATAAAGGCAGGGTAAAAAAATTGCTTCTTTAAATATGTCTGCTGTTTCAAAAGACTGGAGTTTACAATTTACTTTTTACTGAATCCAGATAGTCACCTGCTTATTTCATATGCATTTTTCCTCACTGGATTATTCCAAATAATATGAAAGTAGTTCTATGTTTGAAAATGATACCTGCACTAAGGACAGCATCAGCACTGATCCAAGGGAATGTGTGTTCATTCTAGAGGAAAAAGTCATTTGATTAAACAGTTCAAGACCTTACCTAATGGACTGCTGCTATTAATGGTCTAAGACATAAATGGGTAAATATTTTTCTCCTTGAGTGTGAAACCCACAGGATTGGAAGCAGCTGCCTGGTTAAGAAAGAGGCTACGGATTGGTGGAAAGGAATCGGTAATGTTATCTGGGATTGCTAACATAGTGGCTGGGAGGTTATGGAGGCATAAGTATCAGATATATGCCACTCTTGGTCTAAAAGCTTTTCTTAACTAGTTTAACTGATTCACTATCACAGTATGGAATAATTACTTATTTTTGTTATTACTTTACATTATTTTTTCTACAGATATTTTAAGTGAATGTATTTTATACAGCTATCAGTGACTAAATCATCAGCATTTATGAGTAAGATCTTGTTCAAACAATATACTTGCCCAAACAATCTATCGATGAAAACCAGTCCCATTTAAACTTGCCTACAAACAAAAGGAGGGACTCATAATTTTGAATACATCGGAAAATTGTTCCTTTATCAGTTCAATTGCAGAAATATTTATTTACTTAGCAAGTGCCAAGGTAGTCTCAGCATGAGATTATGCACTAAGAACCTCATAATTGAATATGAAAATAGACGTATTACTCAGAAACTGTGATTGCCTAAGTTAAAAATGATAAAATTACTAAAATTTTCTAAAGTGTTAATTGTAGAATTATTAAAAGCCGGTTTAGATACAGAAAAAAAAAGATCCAGGAGTCATCTGATATATTTATTTATGTCCCGGATTGTGAGAGGGATGTCCGACTGCTGGTTTAGGCCCGATCCTGCAGGGGTTTAGGGATCAGGCCTAAATCGGCAGTTGGACATCCCCTGAGGGGTCCCAGATTAGGTGCAGGCCGGGCTGAGGGACACCCCTCCCCTGTGCACAAATTTTGTGCACCAGGCCACTAGTATTATTATAATGGAACATCATACAATAATGAAAATGAATGAGCTTTACTGCATACAATATTGAAAGAAAGAAGTGTAACACAAAACTGCCTAGTATATGATTTAATTTTATCGAGTTTAAAAAAAAAAAACAGGGGAAACCAACCTCTGGTGTTAGAAACCCAGCTGGTATTTACTTAGAGGGGGTTACATAAAGCGACAGAGGAGGGCATGGGGAAGGCTGCTGTGTTTTTGAAATGTTTTATTTCTTGATATGGTAGGTTTCTTAGGTGTGTTTACTTTGTGTTAGTTTACTGAGATCTGTACCTATGGTTTGCTCACTTTTTTAAAATGTATGTAGCATTGGAATAATAAAAAAAGTTTATATAGTTTTACCACCCCTTCCCCAAACACAATACTTAATTCACTATTTTCTCATTATAAGAAAGAGTTCAGAGTTGTAAGTATAATTAAATTTTATTAAATACATATTAAAACCAACTTATTTTCACATTTTGTTTAATTTTGAATAAAGATCCTTCCCCCTCCCCAGTTTATGATGAAGTTTAATTTTACTAATGGCCTCTGGAATCTCAGATAATAAAAATATCCAATTTGTACCTCCAATATATTCAATATCATACTTCTCATATATGTTTCATGTATCATTCTGAGTCCAATTGAGGAAATGCTTTTTAACAGAGATGTTAATAAATGAAACAAGTATCTCAAAGCAGTTTGTTCCCTTTATTGGAAACATTGAAGCTGAGGCTAGCGGCCGCTTATTGAAGTGACCGGAATCAGATGAACACTTGAGTGTCTGACAAATATCAGGCTTTTCGAAAGTGTCTGTGGAATGAATTAATGTTTTTGGAAATTCTTCCAACTCTGATTGCCTAGAATATGTGAGCAAGCAAAGTCAACAAGAATATTGTGAAATGTTCCCTAATTGAGGCTAATTGGTGTATTGTTAGTGCCTGATTCTAATTATTACATCCACATCAATGCTTCCTGATTCAACTCCAGTACTTTGATATTTATTCATCAACTTTGCCATTGTTTTAAAGACAAAGGATCGACACCATTAATATTGCTGGGAGCCTTTGCTTTTGGGAAATGGTGTAAATGTTTCCAAAAACGGCTTTCATTTCAGTGGAGGAAGAATGTTGAACAGAGCTTGTATGCTTTATTTTTATTCTTTACAACTTTTGCATAAGTGTTAGTTCTAGCGCTGACACTTTCAGTAATCTCCCTTGAATGACCCATGTATTTTGTGAGTATAATCTATGATCCCATCATTGTTATCATTAGCCATATGTGAATAAATTTGATTAGAGAACCCAACCTAATCACAAGTACAGATTGCATACAACCCACATGTGGAGTTCCCAGACACAAGGCATCCCCTCTTTCCACATTGTATGCAGACACTGATTTATCTGGGTGTGGTAAACTTGGAAAAAAAACATGTTCAACCTTCAGTCCTATTGACATAGTTGGTGAACTGTGTAATGTGGGGAGGCTTAGAGAATAGAAGACACAACTTTAGGAAGGACTTTGTGGCCCCTATGAAAGAATTCATCCAAAGGAAGACGTCTGGCTTAGTGACCTGGGCTCAGTGGGGAGGTGAGTGCTGGGGGAATTGTGGATTTGGGAGCATTGTGATGATTTCACTGACTCTGCCCCAGCTTAGCAATCCCACAGTGTATGCCTATCCTTTACAAAAGTATTATGTCTCTCCCTGTCGTGGCTCAGGGGTTGCAGGCTTGATCCCCAGTGAGGGGCATGCAGGAAACAGCTGGTCAATGATTGTCTGTCATCATTGATGTTTCCATCTCTCTCTCCCTCTCCCTTCCTCTCTGAAATCAATTTTAAAAAGGTATTATGTCTCAAGCAACGTTGCCCTGAGGGTGGGGTGGGTGGCTGTGGAGCAGGTCATCAAGTTACAGGACAGAGGTCAAGAGCAGAGTGAGGAGTGGTATAACCAAGGTGTGACTCACCTTGATGCCTTGGTGAGTCATGGGCTGAGCCATGGAAGCAGATCAAGTTTTGAGCATCATGTAGCAATCTTTCCAGAGCACGAACTGGTTAAGACAGCACAAAGACTATGTCCAAAGTGTAAAGTAGAAGTGGCAATAGGAACATTGGCCGGGATAGACCTGTAAAAACACGTAGGATACTCTTAGCAAGCAACCAGAAATATCAAGAAGTGAATCTTAGAGGCCTGTGTGATATCATTGGAACTAAGAAGCTAGACTTTGCGCCTGATTTGCCAGGGGAACTTTGTATGAAGCCTCAGGCGACATAGAGAGCAGGTGAGTAGCCAGGTGACTTAGAAGCTGTATCAGCATAGAATATAAACTTGGACATGCATGATATAAACTCGGACTCTCCACCAGGGAGAGCCAAAAAAGAGTTATTCCTGTTTCCCAATGCAGGTTAAACATGATTTTACTCTTTTCTCATTGCTGTGATACTTTACACAAATTAAGTTATAAAATACTCATTGAATAAATGTATATGTTCCAATCAGAATTTTCCTTAGGATTATCTCTGCTCATAAAGGCAGGGTAAAAAAATTGCTTCTTTAAATATGTCTGCTGTTTCAAAAGACTGGAGTTTACAATTTACTTTTTACTGAATCCAGATAGTCACCTGCTTATTTCATATGCATTTTTCCTCACTGGATTATTCCAAATAATATGAAAGTAGTTCTATGTTTGAAAATGATACCTGCACTAAGGACAGCATCAGCACTGATCCAAGGGAATGTGTGTTCATTCTAGAGGAAAAAGTCATTTGATTAAACAGTTCAAGACCTTACCTAATGGACTGCTGCTATTAATGGTCTAAGACATAAATGGGTAAATATTTTTCTCCTTGAGTGTGAAACCCACAGGATTGGAAGCAGCTGCCTGGTTAAGAAAGAGGCTACGGATTGGTGGAAAGGAATCGGTAATGTTATCTGGGATTGCTAACATAGTGGCTGGGAGGTTATGGAGGCATAAGTATCAGATATATGCCACTCTTGGTCTAAAAGCTTTTCTTAACTAGTTTAACTGATTCACTATCACAGTATGGAATAATTACTTATTTTTGTTATTACTTTACATTATTTTTTCTACAGATATTTTAAGTGAATGTATTTTATACAGCTATCAGTGACTAAATCATCAGCATTTATGAGTAAGATCTTGTTCAAACAATATACTTGCCCAAACAATCTATCGATGAAAACCAGTCCCATTTAAACTTGCCTACAAACAAAAGGAGGGACTCATAATTTTGAATACATCGGAAAATTGTTCCTTTATCAGTTCAATTGCAGAAATATTTATTTACTTAGCAAGTGCCAAGGTAGTCTCAGCATGAGATTATGCACTAAGAACCTCATAATTGAATATGAAAATAGACGTATTACTCAGAAACTGTGATTGCCTAAGTTAAAAATGATAAAATTACTAAAATTTTCTAAAGTGTTAATTGTAGAATTATTAAAAGCCGGTTTAGATACAGAAAAAAAAAGATCCAGGAGTCATCTGATATATTTATTTATCTTATGAAAATACCAGAGATTTATAAAATCAAAGATTTTTTTCACTTTTGAGCTCAAAAATGATTTTGAATGAATAATTTGATAAATTGCAGTACTTCTTGGTCAATATAATTAACCTTCTAATTTTAGGTGAGTCACTACAATCTTGAGATTAAAGCTTTAGAAAAATGTATAGCAATATTTTACATTTGAATAACACTTTACAATTTGCGGAGTGCTATGTTTTCAGATACTTTACTTGCTAATGTAAATATCAGCAAGCCTCCTCCTGCCAAGCATTGCCTGCTCTTCCCATGGTAGGTACCTGGCTCAGTAAGTTTAAATTGTGGCTCAAGTTCCCAAAGCCTGTAGAGATGGAAGTCAACACAAGTATTTGGGCTTTTATTCCCAAATCCTTTCTTTGTTACATTAAGTTGAACCTAACGTATTCTAGAAAACAATTAAAAAATGTAAGCCACTATAAGAAAAAAATGCATTTTTTATTAATTGCTTTATTAATTTCCTAATTAAACCGAATCATCTTCTACTATCTTATGCAGCTGTTAATTTTCAGCATTTATCCTTAAAAAGAGTTTTTTTTATAATTAGCTGGTTATACAAGTTTTATTTAGCAATTCTGTTGATCTCATTAGCAGGTTAAATATAACTTTTCCCATCACTATATAAGGTAGAACATTATAAATTACTTTCACTGTGGATCTTGGTCCTTGCTGACAACAAATATTCAAAATAAATGTTTTCTTTACCTGAAAATGGAAGGGGATGACATCAGAATTTACTTTCTTCTTAACTGATTTCTAATTAGTGGGCCCCGAGCACACAGTTCATACATAATTCATGGGTATCTGGTGTCTGGATTTTTTTTCCTTTCCTTTTTTTTTTTCTTTTAAAGCTGAGTGTTTGTTGCCTTCATTCAAAGCCCAATATTTGGATAATAAAACAGGGTCAGGGACATGGAAGTGGATGTAGGGAAAACACCAGATCTCTTCCTGCTTGTGCAAGAAACAATATTCTGCAGCTCAAGTATAGTCCTTTAAGTAAAATAAAATGAAGATAAAACTCCTGCTTTTTCACTTTAAGTTCAAGATGATGTTTAAGATAGTTTTTTTTTAAATGTTAAGTCTAACTTAATGAATCCTATGAAACTTGAACTAGAAATACTTATAATTGTGGCATCCTTGGCCCCTTTTCCCATGTAATGCGAAATTTTAGCCAGGGCATTGATTTCATTACATGTTCAAAAATATCCTGTGCTACCCCTGGCCGGTGTGGCTAAGTGGTTAAGCATCGTCCCATGAACCAGGAGGTCATGGATTAGATTCCTGGTCACGGCACTGTTTGCGGGCTTGATCACCAGTCGGAGGCAGCTAATCAATGATCCTCTCTCATCGTTGATGTTTCCATCTCTCTCTCCCTCTCCCTTCCTCTCTGAAATTAATAAAAAATATATTTAAAAAATATCCTGTGCTATGAAAACATGTAAATGAAATGAAAACAAATGGGTGATTATATTTTCTTCTCTAAACTCAGAAGGGGGAATTCTCACAGTGAAGATTGGTCAGCCAGGTCTATACTTTGGTAATAATCAGAATAAAACACACACACACACACACACACACACACACACACACACACACACACACACACATTATAAATAAGTGTATTTATTAACTCATTTTCCAAAGGATGGATCCAAGTAGGGAATCTATTGCAGACCCAGACGAGAGTGCAAGAAGAATGGGCCAGGGTGGGAAATGTAGCCAGCCGTCTAATTACACAAATAGGTTCACAGCACAGTTAGGTCACAAATCATGTTTCTAAACTTAGGAGATGAATCTCCACCATAAATTATTGAAAAGCACTCTGTGGTACTCCACTCTCCATTTCCCACAAATTAGATTACTGAGAGCTATAAAGCATCCTCAGAAAGTGTTTTCCTTGCTGTTTTAAAATTTTCCTTTATCATCAATTAGTGTCAACTTTGAAAAAATCAGCTATAACCAGAAGCAGCAAAGAAGTTATTTCTTAAAAAAAAGAGAGATGTTTTTTAATTTCTTTACTTGCTAGGGAGATTTAGCTTAATAAAATATTTGTGGTTTTCTATGTCCCAAATTTATCTGGGGTAGAAATATAATAATATATTGCATAAATATAGTTCCCATATTTCATTTTCATGTTGATATCAATGGTTGAAATAAGCATAGTTTTACTGTGAAGATAATTTCATTCTATAACATAATCAATTTGTATTATTAGTCCATATTTAGCTTTTAAATTTCTCTCTCTCATTCTATAACATAATCAATTTGTATTATTAGTCCATATTTAGCTTTTAAATTTCTCTCTCTCTCTATATATATATATCTATCTATCTATATCGATATCGATATCGATATAGATATCGATATCGATATCGATATAGATATAGATATAGATTCATTGTTAAGGGTAGCAAGAAAATAACTTGATATAAAAATAAGTGTTTGTTGTTTGGTTGGCCTAGAATTTGAATTAATACAGGTTGGGCCCTTGGTCTCTATCCAGAGCAATAACAGAGACATAAAGATGTTGGCTTTTGTTTGCCATTCCCATGGAGGGTCTTTCCTTATTAAACCTGACTTTCTTACCCCATCAGACCTCACTCATTTAGAAAATTGAACCCATAATGAAAAATCTCCCCACAAAGAAAATTCCAAGTTTCACCAGTATTCTGTTCAAAGAATTTAAGGAAGATATAACATCAAGTTATTCTAGGAAATAGAAATCTAGTTCCTGCCTGATAGAATAAGAACAATCCACAGGGAAAGGAAAATGAACCTAAAATTCTTATCACCTGAAAAGCTGTGCGTTCAGACACAGTTCAGACACAATGAAGTCAGTTGAACAAAACTTTTGACCAATTATTAAAGTGGGTTCTATGTAAACTTAACATTTTTTAAAATTCCTACTTTGGTTACTGTTCTCTGGCTTCTGTAGTCACTTCCCAGGTAGATCCAGACCTTACCCTGTTTCTTTGGTTTCTTTGGAGTTTAACTGAGCATGAGAGGGTGACGTTCTTTCCCAAGCTATTGCTCAAATCTGTGGTCAGCACCAACGTTGGCCAAAACATGCTTGTCCAGTTATGACATGGGCGACTGACCAAGGGTTTGCCCTTGGGAGTTGGCATGAGTTAGAGAAGCAGGGTTACCAGCTGGACAAAATGCTAGGGTTGGTTAGGTGTATCTTTCACCCCTCCCTACTCTGTTTATTTATTTATTGGCCTCTTACATCAGGCCTTTGGATCCTTCTCCTTAGCCCCAAGTGCTGAAATCTGTTACTTCCTACTAAGTTTTAACATATAAGTCAGACAGAGGTTAAAATGCTACGAAGAAACCTCTCCCCTCAGATGATTTTTAAGAGATATCTTAGTGAGATAGGAATTGGGTAAGAAAACATAATACTATATCAAAATAGTAAGAATAAAAGGAATTTTCTAAGAAAAGGATGAACAAATAAATAAAATTGCGTTTTGGTAGGATACATGCTCAAGTGATTTATTTTTCCAGTTGTTGTTTTTGTGTGTGTGTGGGGGGGGCGGGTTTGTTTCTGAAGAGGCAATTTTTGTAACAGGCAAGATAAACTTCATCTTACTGACTGTAACAGACTAATGGTAACCATAGAAAATGGCCCTTGGCCTCCAGTGTTTGCGGCTTGCCAGTGAGTCTGCCTGCTTAGGGTGATGATTTAATTTTCACAGTGTTCAAATTACAAATTGACTTTTGCAAATGTAGATTTTGGGGAATTGTGCTGAAGCTTAATAGAGTTCTCTGAGGATGGTGTGCCCCCTTGGGCTACCTCAGATGACTTTCTGTTAAAGTGAAAGAAAATTGCCTTTCAGTTTTCAGACAGTATATCTTCCAGTCCTCATATTTGAGAAAGACATTCATCTAACCTACAGAATCTTCAAACCCCACAGATTTTCCAGTATCAAAGTATTTCACATCTTCAGTTTGCACACTGCTATGGATGAATTAACTTAAAAGCACTGAGAATGGCACACTGTATGTTCACTTCTGATCATCACAGTTCTTCATCAGCACAATGTAGAATTCTAGCCCTTGACCAGAGAGATGATACTTCATAGTGTTACTTGCACTTGTGCTGGTAGTTTAACTTTTATAGAATCATAAAAAGGAAATAAAGCTTTTGACAGTGGCCAGGCTCGGTTTCAGGGCAGAAGAAAGAATTATTTTTTAATAATATAAACTTTTGTGGAGTTATGGTATATAACAGCTATATTGGGGGGAGGGCAGATTCATAGGCTTATATATTTTTTGATTTTTAACCTCATTCAAGGTTATCAAGAGTGGATTTTCCATAACTGTAATAGAAAATGTTTAGATAGAAAGACTAGTATTTTTTCCTGTAAGGTAGATGAAGTAGAAAAATTATAAAAACAACCCTAATGCTCTTCTATGACTAACACTTGCAATTCAACCTGTTTAATAGACTCTGGAAAATAAACAGTGGTTTTTAGAGAAGAGTGAAAAAGCCAAAAAAAAGAAAATTAAATTAGTGGCACTATTTCTTTGGGGAACCCTATTAACTGTGGAAAAGAATAACAAAGTCAGACAAATTCTAGCAAAAAGTCTCCTGTGTGTGGGTGTGTGTGTGTATAGAATCCATGTACATGAAATTTGGTGTTCAGAAAAAAATTGTAGTCCTAAGTATCTGGTAACTTCAGACTAGATCCTATTATAAAGTTATAAAATGTATGAAATTTAAAAATAAAAGTTTGTTACACAATGTGGAAATAGATATTGGTAATTTTAAGTAAGTTTAAGCAATTAAGTAAGAGGACTTTTAATGAAAATGAATCTTGTAAAATTGAAGTATTTTAAAATTGATTACAACTCAGAAAAACACCAAAAAAGCTCAAAAAGTTTTAGTTAAATCCAGTATTTTCTAAAATGTTTATAAGACTGTAACCTAGTTATATAACATTTGCACATGATTTTGTAAACAGCTTTATTAAGCTATCTGCTATTTGATAATAGGATTTCATTATTATTATTATTATTATTATATAAAAAAGCAACAAATTGGTACTATGCAAAGCAATAGTTGTTTTTTTGTGTTTTTTTGTGTGTTTTTTTCTATCATCTTCTTTTTTTTCCTGGCAAATTCGGACTGAAATTGTCACTTCGTTAAGGCCACATTGCCTACTTGTTTCTCCAGGGCAGCATCTGAAGAAAGATACCCCAATTATTTTAAGATCAGTTTCACTGCATTGCTGTTAGAATTTTTTTTCATAAAATATTAGAAGAAATATATTTTCTTGTTTGACTTTTGTTTCCCAATCAACCAAAACCGAATCTTTTGTGATTAGTTTTGTTTTATTTTGTGAGCTTATCAGTACTGTCTAACCACAGGATTAAGTGGAACTTAAGCAATTTTTGTAAGAACAATCGTTTAGGGGGGAAATATGGCTCCCCTTACCCATTTATTGCTTATAAAATGCAAATGAAGGTGGGGTAAAAGGTTTATACAACTGTGATTTGGAGGCATGTGACATTGTTGTTCTGTTTAAGATAAAGTAATAAATTTGAAATAAATTGAACTATTTGATTGAAAATGTTTAAACTAATATGACTTAATTTTAGATGATGATGATGATGATGATGATGATAGGTCAAAATTAGGGAGCTTATTATGGGCCAGGCATTGTACTAAACTTCTTATTTAAATCATCTCATTTATTCCTCTGAAGTGTTATATTAGGATGAGAAAACTGAGGCCTGGAGAAGTTGAGTAATGTGCTCATGGTTGCTGTATTAGTAAATGGTTGTGTTTGACTCAGTACTTGTTATCATTTAATATAACTGTCTCTTACTATTGAGTCAGAAACCTCAGAGTTTGAAACTTCTAATCTTAACATTTAAAAACGAATGAGATGGGAATTATAACTTTGTAATATAAAGATGTGTCTTAACCTTTCAAGTTATGATGCTCTATCATACCATTTCCATAGTCATCCCCCAGTGTTTAATCTTTGGTCAGTGGATTATTTGTTACTGCCTCTTATCTTCTTTTTTTTTGTATCTTGGCTTCCTGTATATATTCACTCTTTAATCTAACTGCATAATAATATTACTCTGATACCAGGTTCACATTATTACTCTCTTATAAAAAAAAATTTAAGGATCTTTTTGTTCGTTTGTTTCTTACTTTTTTAAATGAAGTAAAACCCACATACAGAAAAATGCTTAATGAACATATTCTAGTTATTACCCCTCAGATGAAGAAATATAATAATGCGAGCACTTTATACGGTAGAGCCAGGTCCCCTCCCAGTCCCTATTAAGCCCTCTTCCACATGAGTATACTCTACTTTGCTTTCCATAAATGTCATTTTGTTTTACCTGTTTATATACTACACATAAGTGCAATTACATGGTGTACACTAGAGGCCTGGTGCATGAATTTGTGCACAGGTGGGGTCCCTCAGCTTGGTCTGAGCCCTCTCGAAATCCAGGACCCTTTGGAGGCTTGCCCTGCGGGGATTGGGCTGAAAACTGGCACTCTGGCATCCCCCCAAGGGATGTAGCAGTGCCGAAGCACAGCTCTGCTGCTGCTCATCCCTGCCCTGCTGCGCCTGCCATTGCCACTGTTGCCTCTGCTCAGTAGCGCTGCTGGGGAGACAGGAGAGGCTCCTGCCACCGCAGCTGCACTCACCAGCCGTGAGCCAGGCTTCTGGCTGAGCAGCATTCCCACTGTGGGAGCGCACTGACCACCAGGGGGCAGCTCCTGCATTGAGTGTTTGTTCCCTGGTGGTCAGTGCACATCATAGCGACCGGTTGACCAGTCGCTCCAGTCGTTCGGTTGTACAGGTCACTTAGGCTTTAGATAGATAAATAGATAGATAAATAGATAGATAGATAGATAGATAGATAGATAGATAGATAGATAGATAGATAGATATAGATATAGATTAGATATAGATATAGATAGATTGTTTTGTGACTGGACTTTTCACTCAAAGTTAAATTTGTGAGATTCATCCATGGTATTGTTTATTTTCACTGCTATGTAATATTCACTCCATGACTATATCAGAATTTATTTTCCCATTCTACTGTTGATGGGTATTCAGGTTGTCTCCAGTTTTGACCAATTATGAATAATGCTGTTATGGAAAGTTTTTGTTCATGTACCTTGGAACATGCATTTGTCCGCTATGAACTGCCATGGTATAGCCTGTGAATATATTCAAATGTAATATTTAATATCAGTTTTCCAAGGTGGTTGTATCAATTTTCACTTGTTCTCCTTTTGGAGAGCACTGGTGGCTCCCTATCCTTGTCAATACTTGGTGTCATCAGTCTTTGTAATTTTAGCCATGCCAGTGGGTATATAGCTTTGGTTATAATTAGAATTTCCCTGAAGTTCACTAAAACTATTAAAGAAGGAAATCAAAGTTATGCTTTTTATTTATGTCTGGATTTCATTTCTATATTTGTGTAGGAGTTTTGTTTTCATGTTCATGAATGAGACGACTTTATAATTTCCCATCTTGGAATCCTCGTGTCAGATTTGGTATCAGGGTATAACTGCATAATGAGTTGGTCACTGTTCCCAAAATTTTCAATTTCTGGAAGAATTTGTGTTATTTATTTCTTAATATTGTGGTTGAGTTTACTAGTGAAGCCTGGAATTTTTGTTGTTGAAAGATTTTTAAATTATGGATTAAATTTTTAATGGTTTTATGACTATTTGGATTTTCTTAGTTATTCATGTCAGTTTTGTGTTTTGATTTTTTAGAAATTTGTCCATTTTATTTAAATTTGCCACTTTTCTTCTTTTAAACAGAAGTGCTTTTATAATATATTTGAATTATTTAGGTCTCCTTTTATATTCCTATTTTATTCTTTGTGTTGCAATTCAATGATACTTTACTTATTTTGTTGTTCCAATTGTTGTAGCTTTAGGCATTGGAACGAGTAAATTTTTAAATATTTAATTTCCTGGTTATAGTATATAAACTCCAGGAGGATGGGTATGATGTCTGTTTTATGCCAAAAGGGTAGCAAAGAGCCTGGCACCTTGTAGAAGTCAATATTTATTTCTTGCAAAAGTCATTTAATAAATGGTGAATGAATGGAACCTGTAAAGATGAGAAAATAACATTAAACTTATCTGGTGTTCAATTATTCATGAGTAATATTTATGTTCTACGTGTTTGGTTATTTTTCATTTCTTCTGTATCCCCAGACTATTGGATAGATGAAAAGCAGTTGATATAAAAATAAGCATAAAAAACAAGCAAATTTCTATGTTATTAAGACTATGCATGGTTAGAAGGATGAGATCATTGTTACCTTGGGTATCTGTCTCATTCCAGACTTGTTTTTTGTGCTTCTTAGTCATTCTACCATCCCTTCAAGTTTTATAATCACTTACTCTATATTAATTCAGACCCAAACATAATTGTGGCAGACTTGGTGTTTTTCCATAGAAAACAAAACCACCAGATTTTTGTAATGTCTGGTCTTACTTCATTGGCCTGTGTGACTAAATCAAAACCTATGAGGAGGTGAGAAGGTTTTTGTTTGTGGAACTACTGTGTGTGTGTGTGTGTGTGTGTGTGTGTGTGTGTGTGTGTGTGTTGACAGAGGAATAGTGTTAGCTTATTTATAATATTCCACCACTTTCACTTCAGAGAAGAACAGTAAATTTTTATGTTCAAATTTGGGAAGTTCTCACTATTATTCACCATCAAGTACAGATCTCATAAATCAAAGAGCAGTTTTAAATGTCATATTTGTATATGCAATTTCTGGGAAACACCAGATATAGTGTTATTTGGGGGAAATGTGGGTTGACCTTGCAAAACTCCCATTAACAAGAAAAAAGTACATTTTTAACAGTGACACATCTAACAGGGAGCTCAAAAGAGCAAGAGAAAGTGTGTAGGTGTTCAATAGTAACAACCTAATAGCACCACATTGTATTTCATGAATGAGAGCAGTTCACACAATTCCCACACGAAGAACCTCATGCAACAACATAAAGGTGTGGTAGCTTTCTTTACCACCCATTCTATCAACATTTCCAAGTCCCTGCTAAGTACCGAGCAGGATCCTGATTTCTGTGGAAATAAAAACGAGTGAGTTACAGTCCCTTCTTGCATGTAGCTCAGTTTAATGGGAAGAACACAGCTTTCATAGGTATGCCGTTCATAGTATTTATTTTAGATCTAATGAATTATAGGTGATCAACGTTGAGAATAGAATCATATCACCTATATATGTCTTCTTGCATTTAATAAACCAATTACCAAAAGGACTATAAGGAAATATGTCAGAAATGTAATAGAGGTAACCTCCATTTGTTACTAATTAGTAGTGATTTTTTAAATGTTCTATAATTTCTAAACCAAGCATACATTTCTTTAAATTTGAGAAACAAGAAACAAAAAAAAATGGATTTTAAGCTACTCTAGTTTCCATGAATAACCTTCATGTTTCCTTAAATTTCCTTTCATAGTGCTTAGCCAGTTACGGAATTTTTGATTTCATACTGTTAATTTAAAATTATTTTTTGAGAGTCATTAAAATGCAGAGATAGAAGAGTTTTTCCCTACAGAAGTTAAAGAGCATGCATGATAATCTCTTAATGCAGGGCTTCACAAACTTTCTCTAAAAAGACCAGGTAGTAAATATAATGAGAGAGGATCATTATAGTCTTCGTAGTCCATAGTCTCTGTCATAACTGTTCAGCTCTGCGTTTTAGCAGAAAAACAATCATAGATGTCATTTGTAATTATGTAATAATATGTAAGCGAATGTATGGATTGGATGTGTTCCAGTAATACCTAGATAACAGGCTGAGGTTTATACTTGCCATAGTTGGCCTTGCCCATGGCATGGCGTTCATTAAAAATGCAAACACAGTAGTTCTTGGACCTCCCTGAATCTGATTCCAGAGAGATCAGCCCTTGAAATCTGCATGTTTACCCAGTTATCAATATTATTGCTATTTACTCTTTACACTTCAGTTTGAGAAAATCCATTTCCTTACCTACAGGGATACCTGAGCATGAATTTGTCTTACCAGTATCCCAGAGGGATTTCCATTTAGCTTGACTACTTTGAAGTTTGTGGAGCATACATGAGGCAGGTGGAATGTCTGTTTCAAATAATTGGTAGAGACTATCAAGGGAAATTTTCTGTTGAATTAAAGTCTGAAAATGGAAACGCTAAGGGAGCAAGGACCTTTTCTCCCGTTTACTGCTATATTTCCAGCATCTGAAAATACATTAAGGGCCAAGCATAGGATAGGTGTTTTGATAAACATCTGAAGAATAAACTGAAGACACTTGTCCATTGCTCCACTCTCAGCATACACTGATGCGCTACATCCAGGTGTTCTGACTGACCCTGTACCAGTAGTTGATATCCAGGCAATCAAATCCTAGCCACAGCCCAGCCAGTGTTGCTTAGTGGTTAAGTATCAACCCATGAAGCAGGAGATCATGGTTTGATTCCCAGTCAGGGCACATACCCTGGCTCCATCCATGGTAGGGGATGGGCAGTAGGCAACTGATCAATGATCCTCTCTCTTTATTGATGTTTCACTCTCTCTTCCTTTCTGTCTCTGAAGTCAATTAAAAAATATTTTAAAAATGTCTATCCACAGCATTTATGCATTTTTATACTTTATCTTTTAGTTTTTCTCTAAAGTCCCATCTCTTTTGAGTTATGAACCCTGCCTGAAAGTCTCTTGTTGTTCCAACATTCCCAGTTGCAAAGCAGGATGACATTTATAAGAACTGATTATGATATTAACCAAGGATCTTTTGGCTGTAATCAATATAATTCAATATGGCCAACTTAAACAAAAAGAGAATCTATTAGGAAAATGAGTTCAGTGAGACCTCGGCCATGGGGGTCTGTGGACCTTGCTGTGGAATGCCACCCTCCATAACTCAGCGCCCAGCCTTTCCCACCTCCAGGCCTTTTCACATGCTGTCCTGGTGCTGGTTTTAAATTCCTGGAGGGAGATTGGAGTTTGCCCAACTAAGGTCAGGTGCCTGCTGTTTACTTACCTAGACCCTAGGTTGGGGTTACCATTGGGTAGCTACCCTGTGGGAGAGAAAATCAGAGACTGTTACTAAATGGATGTGGAAATGGGATAAAGAGATGCTAGGAAAACTCAGCTAGCTTCGACATTCTAAGTTGGTGCCTTAAAAAAATTGTACATGACTATGGATGTTGGTTTTCTAAAGCCCTTTCCCATGTTTTAAATTGTGCTACTCACACCACCTGCAGAATCCTAAGGGGTCCACGGCAGTGCTTCTCTCTCTACTGCTGCTCCGGGGTGGGCGCAGTTGCTCGGTAATTGCTATGGACTTCCTCTGGACCTGAAGATTTGATTTGGAGCCCTGCTTTAGCTGCCTTTAGCTGGAAGATTTGATTTGCAGCCCTGTTTTTGCTTTGCGATTACATTTACTTATAATATCTATCCCTGCCTACTTCCAAGAAAAGTTTGTTACTGGCAGGTTTCCAATCAAATTTCAAGGTAAGAAATAGCTCAGAAAATACTCAGGCCACTCCCTCTAATCTATTCACCTCTGGTTCTGTTCCGGATTAGCTGCCACCCAGATGGCAATGTCACAGCATGATCCCCAACCTGCTCTGCAGCAGGAGGGCCCTTAGGGAGAATGAAGTTCTTTTCTACTTTATGACCTCATCTCCCCTTTCCCAACCCCTCAAATTCTCTCTAAATTCTGTTGTTGTAATCTGCAGGGATTGGGAGCTTCTGATCGCTTTCCTCTCCTATTTCAGAGAGGAAGAGAGAGAGGGAGAGAGAGAGAAACATCAGTGATGAGAGAGAATCTTTGATCGGCTACCTCCTGCAAGCCCCACACTGAGAATCAAGCCCACAACCAGGACATGTTCCTGACCTGAAATTGAACCATGACCTCCTGGTTCATAGGTCAACACTCAACCACTGAGCCAGGCCAATCTGGCTAAAGGCAACTATTTTGTGTCTCCCCTCTCCTTTCTTTGCTGCAGTTCTACTGGCCTGGTTTCATTGCAGACACGCAGAGGGTCTAGTCCCTCTGCCTGGGATGTGCCTAAACTGCATATTTACAAGGCTGGCTCCTTCCTGTATTTCCAGGCTCAGCTCAAGTGTCACCTTTTTAGGGAGAGATGACTTCTCTTACCACCCTTTCTAAATGCTTAGTGCCTCCTAAGTCACTCTGTCTCCCATTCCACAGTTTTATTTCATTGTTGAAATGATCACTATTTATTATTTTCTTACCTCCTATAGCCTGTAAGCTCCATGAGAACATGGGTTTCTGGCCTTTCCCGGGGGTTTAGAAACAGTGCCTGGCATGCTAACTACTCATTGAACAAATGAATACTTGAAGGCAAATTTGAAATTTCCAAACAACAATCCATGGGCACAGCCATCCAGGCAGGCTCACCTACCTGGAGTATGGCAAAGCCAGGAATAACAAAGTTAAGTCATCAGCACCTTTCAGATTGTGGAGGGGGAAGGGGGGCTTAGGTCATTGGACTGGCTGAATCCCTGGTCCCAGTAAAAAGCATCCCTTCAAGAAAGGTACTGGGACTTGAAGCACCTTTGATACCTGTGCTCTTGGATCAGCCTTTTTATTATCTGTGCCCCCTCTATGTTTGCAGAGCTCAGCAGAGAATTTTACCAGGCTGGGAAGAAGTAACATGTAGTAGGTATGATGGAAACATAGCACAAGGCATACCTCTAATATTAACTCAGAGCACTTATTTTTGGTTCAGCCTTTTATAAGACCCAATCATTTCTAATTACTGCTCAGTTGACAATACTTATATATACATTAGCCTCACAAGTCTCTATGGGACAATATTTCTTTTCTACTCGTAGGTACCCCCATAGCCCAGATGCACACATGCATGTACATGTAGACCAACAACATTTCTAAAAAGTGTTGTGCAAGCCAAGCCTGAGCATCCACCACTAAAATGATCCCTGACCTTAGAAGGAGGAATTATTTTGGAAAACTTTGAAGAAAAAGTAAAGACAAAAAATAGGTTGAGTTTTCTTTATCAACCTTTATTCCCCA
>NW_005364372.1:4118089-4192830 GCF_000412655.1 Myotis brandtii | reverse complement strand
CAACCCCCCGCAAATAGCTTGGGCAGCATACGTAATTATTCATAACTATTATGATATATAATGGCTTTAGTACTCACTGACTAAACCTTATGTTTTCCTTAAAGCTTCCTATTGATGGATCAACCTGTTGATGAAAGTATTTTAAATATTTCTAAGAGGGCTTAAAATATTTCAGAAATCAAACTCTTTGACCCCTTTGAGTAGAGGCTAAGAGGGACCTTGTGCTATACTAGATACACAGTAAGTAATGTGCAGTAAATAACATATGGTAAATAAATAATAAGTCTCCTGTATGAGTTAATGGTGATCCACACACATCACTTAAAATGCAGAAATAAAACAACTAGATGTTGACAGGCCCTAGTACTTCTCAGCTTCTTATTCTGCATCATTGATGCCATCTAAGAAGTCCTGAAGGAAGGGGATGGCATCCCAATATTTGCATGAAGTCTATCTCTGTCCTTCTGCCCAACACTGATACTGAGTCTTGAGCCTTGCTAATATCTCACAACTTTTTTTATGCATGCATGGAACATTTTTTGAAATCTAAAGTAAATTTAAAAGCAAATATAATGTGACACAATGTTAAATATTGGTGGATCTGTGTATCACATGCATTAAGTTTTTTGTATTATTCTTGCACATTTTTTTGTAAATTTTAAATAATCTAAATAAAATGTTAGCTAGAATATCAGCACCATCAGGGCAATCAGATTTGTGGTTTCCCATCGCAGTTTTCTACTGTAGCTGCCCCTGCAGCATCTGCTTTTCCCTGGGAAACTCCAGCCACAATAATCTCTAGGGAAGGCTCCACTGAGCTGATGAAATCAGAGACCTAGGGAAATGAAATTTGAAGAAATAAAGTTTGTTATCTAATTTTTAGAATGCATCAAAATGATACTGAGGACATAAAATTTTATAATAATATAATGTTAATATATTCTTTTATTTGTTTATATTTTATTATCTTGGAGCTACAGATTTTTTTTCTTCTGTGGGAGTTGGGCTGATTCATTTCCAAATTATAATAAACCTTTACACTATGAAATAATTTAAAAGCAAGATTGAAATAGGTAATGATTATTTTATATGTTTGTTTTGAGCTGAAATTCCTATTATCTAGTGTCAGGATATTAGAGAACTACTTCTTAATAAAGACAACACTAGAAATTGGAAAGTCAGAGGCAAAAACAATGAAATTTAAAATATTCATAGCAAGAATCTGGAATACCCAGAGGAAGAAATGTAAATGAAAATACTACTGGAAGGAAGGGAGAAAGGAGAGGGGAGGTTAGGAGAGAGGAAAAGAATGAGGAAAAGAAGGAGGGACTGGAGGGGAAAAAAGAAAGGGAAGGAAGGGAAGGGAAGGGAGGGGAGGGGAGGGGAGGAAGGAAGGAAGGAAGGAAGGAAGGAAGGAAGGAAGGAAGGAAGGAAGGGATGGTGGGCGGGTTTGAGACAGGGACGAAGGGGGAGTAGAAAGAAAGGAAAGGAAGAAGGAATGATCAAAAGAAAGAGAAATCTAGAAAGGCATTGTGCAAATATTGCTATCTTCACTCAGTAGAAAGCACATCATATAATTGAAAGAATCAAATAAGTGTTAAACTTTAAAATAATGTTCATCCCATGGTGTGAATTTACCCTGTGTGTTTTATAGAAGCTCAGGCTACAAGCAAGGCCAAGTACAGTGTCACAATCAGGTAGAGCCCTTTGCCCAACAAAGCTTGGAAGAATCCTGTGCCCCCAAGGAAACTGCTGCCTTAGTAACAAACCTCTGCAAAGGGACCAAGACCGCTTTGCTCTTCTGCCACCGCCCATGAACCCACACAAAGTGTCATATCACCAAATGGTCTGCTTCCGGAACTAGTACGGAGCAGTTCCGTCTATGGAATGAGAGTTAAATTATCTTAGTCATGTTTTTATGGAGATCTAAGAGTTAATTTTTCAGAGGAGGTCAAACTTCTTAGAAGCAATGCTCTGGATAAATATTTTTAGTTACCATCCCCTCTGTCCCTGGAGATAGCCTACTCTCATTATCAGAATTTTTTGGGTATTATTTTAGAAAGAGGTTCATTTTATAGCTCCACACAAGGCAAAGGTGGCAATTGGACTTTAAATCAATGCTTTAGCTGTCAGCATGAAGATGCATTTTCTTCTAATTTTGCTAACACTCTAGCCAGTCACCATGCCTTCCCAGTCCATGCAGCTGCATAATTATACATCAGATCTCCAAAATGAATTAGTTTATTTTTAAAACAGCTAATTGCTTTAGTGGAGTCATGTTTTACCAGAAGCACAAAAGGGCTTTGTTCATTTCAGGGAAATTTTCTTCAGGAATGACTGTGTTAGGCTCCAGCTTCTGTCGTTCATAAATAGAAAAATACCAGCAAAATCCAGTAAGATCACTAATATTCCTGAGCACCCCTTTGTGACCTCAGCATTATCTATTTTACATGTGATCGGAAAATGCCCTCCTCTGGAATGTTCTTTGGTACAGTGATAGGCAATAGAGCCCCACTGCATGCATGTTTTTTATAGCACAGTTTAGGTCTCCCATCTTGAAACCCAACTATGTATTTATAAGGCAAACCTCCCATTGTGTTTGTCCATCATCATTATATGTGATAGACCATTTCTTTGAAATCAAGAATTCTCTCTATTACAGTCACAAACTTGAACATCACTTTGATTTTGGATGCTGGTATCATATTTAAATTATGCATCTCTGCTTGGGAAAGGTTTTCAGAAAACACCGATTAGAGATTGTTTGCAATAGGTAGCCCTATCAAGTACAGGGCTCTGTTAGCCTGTCTCTGTAGGGTGGTGCTACCTGGCAAATTCACATCAGCAATGTCCACTGAGACAAATGAATTTAACCAGAATGTCAATGAATAGTCCCAGTGAAAAGTGTTACTCCAGGGACAGTACCCTCACGGCCTCTGACCGGCAAATTCTGGGAAACCAGATTATAATTAGAAGGTTGGTGACAGAATTTTGACTGCAAACCATGCTTGTTAGTTATATGGTTTGAATGTTTAATAACATGAGGCAAGGATGACTGGATGGACCTGCCTCTGTGACCCAGATGTGGCAAGAACACCACGGAGAGCCTCGGGCTGGCCCCAAACCCAAGCTGACGGTGTCTGGACTTTGTTTCATTGCCCCAAAAGGCAAAGTTAACTCCATAGACTGTGAGGTTCAAAGCCTTAGTGAGTATTTTAGACTTCTGTGGAGGAGAGCCTAATGAATAATAAATACCACAAAGTAAAACTTCATTTAAAAATCCCCATTCAATATCTAGTTTCTTCCCTTAGTGTTTCTCCCTAGGAGCCAATAACCTTATCTCTGTTTTTTGTGGTGTCCTCCCCCACCCCTACCTCCGCCCCTATTCTTTGTCTACACAGTCCCTGGAATATATTGTATTGTCCTAAGCAATTCAACTCTGGTTCCATTTTTGTATTCCTGCCCAAAAAAGCAAAGCTTGCAGTTAGCTAAACCCTTCTCTTGTTTTCAAAGTTTTGCTATTTAAGTTTGCCACCTGGAGATCTGTTCTCTTATGCCAAGTGGGTTTTCACCTAATAATTCCTAGAAAAACATGCTGCTGCTAAGAAAAATAAGACTTCCCATTCCTAATAATAGGAATTCACCAACCTCTGGGACTGAACACCCTCTCCCTCGGGGCAGAGCTTAGGTGAGCACTGACAATATTCCCCTCTAGGTTCTATGTTCAAAGATAACATGATAACCTCTCTGATGGATATTTCATTCAATAGATTAGAGTAATTAATTATATCCAAGTCAACTGATGGATCTGAAATAGATTATATGTAATCTTCTTTGAGTTTGTTCTCTAAGAACTTCATGTAATATAAATAATAATAACCTCTGAGAGCTAACGTGGCCCCATGAACTGACAGCTTAACAATTGACAATCGATGGCTCAAAGCTGCCCAGGGAAGCTCAATGTCCAGTGTGTCAGCATTTCTCAATCAGAGTTGGCAGAGGACATAAAAACAAGCAAACAAACACACGTACATATTTATTGGATGACCCAGAAGACTGAATTTACCAAATATAGTTGAGGTGGTGTATTTATTAAGATCAAATTGTGTCCATACAGAGCCAATATTTCTTTTCTTAGTAAAATATATTTTTAGAATTTAAGCACTTTGAGATGGCTTCAACATTTATTTCTGGTCACATTTCCTAGCATTCATGAATCTTTGAAGCTTAAAAGTGAGATTTCCAGAATTTAATGGTATGTTGGTTCTTAAATATTGTTGTTATTCTCAAATTCTATTATCTCAAACATTCATGATAATAAAGAGAATTCTAGAATACTTACTCATTTTCTTTGACTTATTAATACCCTTTCACAGAATATAGCTATCTTTTGCCCGATCTTCTAGTGGTGTATTTATTTAGCTATTTTAAATAAGAGCTCCAGTAGTTTTCATTTTGTTAACTTAAAAGGTATTTTCCTATCATGACCCTATCGGCATTTAACAATTCTTGCTTTTGACACTGCAGACAAAGATCAGTGAGTACTTTAATTGCCTGAGGGCTATCAACAGACATGAAGCTTTCCTTATAGTAGTAGTCAGCTTTGGAAAGGAAACTGTACTTTTAAGAGAAATTTATGCATTTACTAATTCTATGCTGCACTCTTGAGATGATGGGCCTCACATTAGCTCTTTCCTTTTATGTTACACGACTTAATTTGGAAATCAACTTTTATATCAGGTGCCATCGTAATTTCTCATTGTTGACAGCAGAATTACAATGAGAAACTCTTAAAAAGAATGTATTTAGTTTGAATTAAATGAAAAAAAGAGGAGAGAGAGAAAAAAAAGTAAGCTTAGTCAAGATTCAATTTAGGACTCTACCTAGAATATTTAGTTGCTTTAGAAAATACAAAATGCTGCTGGCTGGTGTGGCTCAGTGGTTGAGCATCCACCTATGAACCAGCAGGTCACAGTTCGATTCTGGGGATGCCAATTGCAGGCTCAGTCCCCAGTAGGGTGTCTGCAGGAGGCAGCCAAACAATGATTCTCTCTCATCACTGATGTTTATAACTCTCTCTCCCCCTTCCTTCTTCTCTGAAAACACAAAGTGTTTTCACATGAAATGGGAATTTTTTTCAGAAAATCCTTAAAGGAAATGCTTATAACAAATATACTTTGTCTGTGGATGTGTAAGAGTTCTTTGTACTCAACATTTTTACCATACTTAGTATTGTTATTAGACTAATTTTTACCTAGCCACTGGATTTATGATTGTATCTCATTATGGACTAATTTTTAATTCCATGATTATTAGTAATTTTGAATGTTTCATATTTAGAATGGATGTTAGAGTTTCCTTTTCAGTGCTTATTTTTATCTTTTTCCTACTTTTTATTGGATTGTATTTTTTCTGATTTGTAAATATTATATTCTGAATACTAATAATTGGTTGATTAAATGCACTGTAAATGTTTTCTCCCAATGTCATTAATTTTTTTTTATTTTTAATGGTGTGTTTGCACAATTGTATTCTTTTGTCATATTTATCAATCATTTCCTTTATGACTTGTGTTTTTCCGGTATCTTAACCAATTTATCCCTAATCTGAGGATTTGATTTTTATATATATATTTTTCTAAAACTTGTAAGGTTTACTCATTTTAATATAGACTATTAATCTACTTGAACTTGATTTTGTGACTGTGTGTGTATGTATATGTGTATAGTTTAATATAGGGATCTAATTTCTAGGGATCTAATAGTGTAACATAGAGAACCAATTATCTTAGCACCATTTATTGAAAATATTCACTTATCTATGGTATTAGTACTAACATATATAAAGTTTTCATATATATGTGGGTCTAATGTTTATTGGTGTCTTCTGTTATCTCTCCTATTTGTTTATATTTGAACCAATAATACATTGTGTTGAAGGCTGATAAGGCACATCTTGCCTCCAATACAGAACAAGTTGTTAAAACTGAAATTTAGTAAGAGACATCATCTATACTAATAAGAGACAAATATGTAAATTGACTGTCCTTCCGCGATGCCCACAGCCAATCAGGACTATATGCAAATTAACCCGACAAAGATAGCGGGCCTGTGGCCAGCGTGCGCATGTGCTGGCGACGAACGACCAGGGTCTCAGGGATGCCACTGGAGTATCAGGTCCTGTCAGCCTGGCCTGTGGGCGGCTGGAGTTCCCAGTCCTTTTGGTTTCTGCAGTCCCTGGACTGGAAGCGGAAACCAAGAGCACGGGGAGCACCAGGAATGCTGGGAATTGTAGTTCTGGTGGCAGACGTGTTGCAGGATCTCCTAGACACTAGAGCAGAGGTCCTCAAACTTTTTAAACAGGGGGCCAGTTTACTGTCCCTCAGACATTCCACACATGCGCACTGTGGGCCTGGGACGAGTCAGTTGCTAAACAGGACAGGCAGTGGCAGCAAAAACACCCGGCGGGCCGGATAAATGTTTTCGGCAGGCAGCATGTGGCCCACGGGCCATAGTTTGAGGACCCCTGCACTAGAGCAAAGTGAGCCTGGAGCAACTTACTGTTGCGGATGGGGGATGGAGGGAAAGCAAAGGTAAGAGACATAAGTAAAGTCAGAGTGTCTAGGAAAAATTAAAAGGAAGATATCCTGCAACTTCTAGGAAATCTCCACCAATGGAGCAAAGGAAAAAAAAAGACCTCTATTATTCTGTGAGCACAAAACCAAACTGGGTTGAGGACTCAGTCAATTCACTCATATGGTTGCAAAGACAGACAGAAACTCCCGGATTGGAGAGGACTCCCCTGAGGGCTCCCAGATTGGAGAGGGTGCAGGTCGGACTGAGGGACCCAACCCCCATGCATGAATTTCATGCACCGGGCCCCTAGTGTTGAAATATTCTAAAGCCAGACAACCTGAGCCTGAGGTAGGATCAGTACCTTCCCCTGGCCATGCAGGTCCCTTTGCCAGTTTTAGGAAGGAAGGTGGGTAGGAAAGAAAGTGGCACATAGAAGCTAGATCTGGAGGAGTCCTTCAAAGGTGGAGCAGTGGGTTGGGAATACATCAGACCAATAGACCGAGGGAGAGGAAATATAGAAAGTTTTAAGATGGTCAGTCTATTCTGCTACCACTCATGTTCCTGTAACAAAAAATCAAATCAAATGTCATTGGTAAATAGATAATAAGATTATAAAGTGGATGTTGGTTCATGAGTGATTTTTCACCAGACATTAGAAACGAGAAGATTAGAAATAAAATAATAACTTTCAGTAAAAGGGAAAGGAAAAAGCTACCAATTGGGCTGATATATTGGCTACATGAGCCATGGTAACTGTATTTAAGAAATTAAAAGCGAGTGCCTGCATCCATTGAGTCCCAGCCACGAGGCAGTAGGCTCATGGCAGGAGGCACGTCCTCTGAGGCCCACAGAAGTGCACCCCCTGCCTCCATGCTCTAGTTGGCATTGGCTCAGCACCCATTGCTCTAACGCACATGTATTGTTTTGTGCATTTGTCCATCCAGTGTGGCAGCCTCTGGCCAAACTGAGCTGTGTTATTTGTTTATTTTTGGGGGGTGAGAGGCCAACTTATTTCCCCAATTAATGATAAATATAAATAATAATGTTAGGTGATGATGATTGCGCTACATTACAAAATAAGATAGGTTTTGAACAGTTTTCTAATAACCCTATCATCCCATATAGTAGTTATTTAGGGCACATAGTTAATGAAATAATACTTTTTTCTGGAATGCAATTATTATATTCTAACTGACATACGTGTATTGTTATGAGCATATTGTTTTGTTCATGGTGTTCAAAAATTATACATAAAGGACTTAACTTATTAGGATATTACTTTTGGGTTACTCAAATGCGTATTCCTAACCCAACAATAATGAACGACTGAGCACTATTGGACAGCCCTATGAGGATTCTACTGGGTTCTGTTTCCCTTGAGTACCTGAGTTTCTGTCTCCAGTAGTCGGGCTTCACCCCAGCATCCATGATAGAACCTAGAAAATGTCTCTTTAACACAAAGCTTTAGGAAGAGCATAAAGTGATCTAACGTAATATACCTGCATCATGATTTATTTCATTACATAAAGTGCAGCAAAGTCATGTCTGAGAACTGATAAGTCCTGACATGAATCTTCTGTTCCCATCTCACCTCTACCATGTGGAGTGAAGTCCAGCCTCAAGTTCTGGTTCTGAATAGTCTGAACACTGGAATTTCTCTCCTGGACAGACATCATTATGGTGTGATGGTTTATGCCTGGTTGTTAAAACCCCATGTCAAGACCCTGGCTATTATTTGCATTAAAATGATTAGGCTCTGTGTCTGTAATTGCCTAGGAAAAATTAAAAGGAAGATATCCTGCAACTTCTAGGAAATCTCCACCAATGGAGCAAAGGAAAAAAAAAGACCTCTATTATTCTGTGAGCACAAAACCAAACTGGGTTGAGGGCTCAGACAATTCACTCATATGGTTGCAAAGACAGACAGAAACTCCCGGATTGGAGAGGACTCCCCTGAGGGCTCCCAGATTGGAGAGGGTGCAGGTCGGACTGAGGGACCCAACCCCCATGCATGAATTTCGTGCACCGGGCCCCTAGTGTTGAAATATTCTAAAGCCAGACAACCTGAGCCTGAGGTAGGATCAGTACCTTCCCCTGGCCATGCAGGTCCCTTTGCCAGTTTTAGGAAGGAAGGTGGGTAGGAAAGAAAGTGGCACATAGAAGCTAGATCTGGAGGAGTCCTTCAAAGGTGGAGCAGTGGGTTGGGAATACATCAGACCAATAGACCGAGGGAGAGGAAATATAGAAAGTTTTAAGATGGTCAGTCTATTCTGCTACCACTCATGTTCCTGTAACAAAGAAATCAAATCAAATGTCATTGGTAAATAGATAATAAGATTATAAAGTGGATGTTGGTTCATGAGTGATTTTTCACCAGACATTAGAAACGAGAAGATTAGAAATAAAATAATAACTTTCAGTAAAAGGGAAAGGAAAAAGCTACCAATTGGGCTGATATATTGGCTACATGAGCCATGGTAACTGTATTTAAGAAATTAAAAGCGAGTGCCTGCATCCATTGAGTCCCAGCCACGAGGCAGTAGGCTCATGGCAGGAGGCACGTCCTCTGAGGCCCACAGAAGTGCACCCCCTGCCTCCATGCTCTAGTTGGCATTGGCTCAGCACCCATTGCTCTAACGCACATGTATTATTTTGTGCATTTGTCCATCCAGTGTGGCAGCCTCTGGCCAAACTGAGCTGTGGTATTTGTTTATTTTTTGGGGGTGAGAGGCCAACTTATTTCCCCAATTAATAATGATAAATATAAATAATAATGTTAGGTGATGATGATTGCGCTACATTACAAAATAAGATAGGTTTTGAACAGTTTTCTAATAACCCTATCATCCCATATAGTAGTTATTTAGGGCACATAGTTAATGAAATAATACTTTTTTCTGGAATGCAATTATTATATTCTAACTGACATACGTGTATTGTTATGAGCATATTGTTTTGTTCATGGTGTTCAAAAATTATACATAAAGGACTTAACTTATTAGGATATTACTTTTGGGTTACTCAAATGCATATTCCTAACCCAACAATAATGAACGACTGAGCACTATTGGACAGCCCTATGAGGATTCTACTGGGTTCTGTTTCCCTTGAGTACCTGAGTTTCTGTCTCCAGTAGTCGGGCTTCACCCCAGCATCCATGATAGAACCTAGAAAATGTCTCTTCAACACAAAGCTTTAGGAAGAGCATAAAGTGATCTAACGTAATATACCTGCATCATGATTTATTTCATTACATAAAGTGCAGCAAAGTCATGTCTGAGAACTGATAAGTCCTGACATGAATCTTCTGTTCCCATCTCACCTCTACCATGTGGAGTGAAGTCCAGCCTCAAGTTCTGGTTCTGAATAGTCTGAACACTGGAATTTCTCTCCTGGACAGACATCATTATGGTGTGATGGTTTATGTCTGGTTGTTACAACCCCATGTCAAGACCCTGGCTATTATTTGCATTAAAATGATTAGGCTCTGTGTCTGTAATTGCCTGTGAGTCATTTAAGTGCCAAGTATTCCCCACTAGCATTTCTAAAAGGGTTTTGTGTTTCTCCAATATGTTCATCAAATGCCTGTTTCAGTTGTGTATTCCTGAGCCTCTCTAGTTCTGACTGACCTCTGCGATTTATCTGCAAAGCTAGGCAATGGAAAAGATCAGACCCTGCTCTTTCTGGCAAGAGAAAAGGGCTTTGAATTCAAAACAGGGGCAGAACCACGAACCTGATCTTTTGTAATGAATGCTAGCATGCCCTGTCTTTCTGTTGTGTTTTTATCTATTTCCCCCTTATGTGGGTCTTGTTTGTATTTTTTGAGTTGATCTCAGCTATCTTCCAGCACTAAATATTTGAGACATTATTCTACTACTTAAGTATTAGAAATCAATGTAACAGATGGATGAAGAGTCAGTCTATTAGAGGATTAAAAACATGCCTTTATGCCATAACCGGTTTGGCTCAGTGGATATAGAGCGTCAGCCTGCGGACTGAAAGGTCCCAGGTTCAATTCCAGTCAAGGGCATGTACCTTGGTTGTGGGCACAGCCCCAGTAGAGGGTGTGCAGGAGGCAGCTGATTGATGTTTCTCTCTCATCGATGTTTCTAACTCTCTATCCCTCTCCCTTCCTTTCTGTAAAAAATCAATAAACTATATTAAAAAACAAAACAAAAACAAAACATGCCTTTATGAAGAAATACTTTTCCTTCGTAATTGTGATATATTCCTTCATAATTCACATTGAGCCCTTATTTACTTATTATTTTTTTCTGGAGCAGCATGGCACATTTTCAAGGATGCAGTGTTAGGATCCAAAGGACATGACTCCTATTTCTGGACCACAAGAACAGAGTGTGACAGAGCGAGCATTAGCACCAGGTGTGCCACATTGTCTCTTCTGGTTACGCTCACTTCACTTGAACACCCAAGACCCTTCTTCCCAGAAGTCTTTGCAAGACCCATTAGTTGTCAAAGGAAACAATATTTGTCGTATAAGTATGGGAAACCCTTAAAATTAAAAACAGAAAATCGGCTATTGTATTTTTTAAGGTATTGATCAGAAGTGTTACTTTTGCTGCTACTACAGTTTTCCCAGCAAAAAAATTAGCCAAAAGAAAAAAACACTGACGTATGTATTTGATGTATGCTACAAAGTAAGATAAAAGAAGGGAAAAGAGTATGGACACTAGAGGGTAGTAAACATGTGCTTAGGTTTGAGGCAAGAAGAAAATCGACATCTGGTTTTCTGTGGGAGAAAACAAAAAGTGAAAGTTCCAAATTAATTTTATTATTAGAAAAAGTTATAATAAGTTTTTCAGGGCCGGGGATGAGCCTGCAACCAAGGTACATGCCTTTGACCAGCATCAAACCCTTCAGTACACAGACTGATGTGCTCTATCCATTGAGCCAAAGTGGCTAGGACTAACACCTTGAGATTTTAGATGTTATTTCCTTTTAATGTTTTCTCCCTAACTTATAATGGGCAATGTCATTAACTTATGCATGAAAATGCCCTGTCATTTAGCCTTCAGAACTCTAATTATTCCTAGACTTTAGTTTCCTTTAACTTGGATTGGGTTCCATCAAATCAATGCAGAATTATGCAAATTTAAATAATCAAAAAGGTCTGGAATTTAAAATAAGTAAATTTGGCTTCTAAAGGGTCTCCTCTACTTATGAGAAACACTATTGAGAATTTCCTCCAGATATAGCCAAATAAGAAGACAACATTCCCCAATTCATTAAGAAAACACATATTGTTATAGTTTCAGGTCAAATAACTAATGTTAGCTATTGATTTTTAGCTAAATAGTCCCTGAGGTCTGTAATGAAAACATTAGCTGTGGGGATGCATTGTGGATTGAAGATATTTGTAGATTGCAATTAAGTGTACAAATATCAAACACATCATGCACATTAATGTAATTCACATATCCAACATGTGTAGAATGCTAATGGTTTGCTAGGCAGTATGGAGCAGGCATGTAGATGAATGACATTTCTCTGTTCTTGACTTGCTGAGGTCTAGTGTGGGGAACATATAAGTAAACAAATTATTAAACTATCCAATGGTGTATGTTGTGATAGAAGTAAGGATAGTTAGGTCCTCTCATTCATGACTGCTCCGGTCTCAGGAGCTTTGCCCAGGAGGTAATTTTGGACAGAATTTTGAAGAATGAAATGGATTTACCACTTTTGTGCTCAACTAGGGCTGTGTATTCCCTTCTGTAAACTTACCAAATGCAAGGCTTTACTGTGAGATGAAAGGGAAAAACTATAAATGTCATACTTGAATAAAGGGAAGGAAAGGGTTAAAATAAAAGACTACAAAAATATCTAACTGGCAAGTGTAAACTAAAAGAAAGTCTGTTCCACAAATTTTGAGGTTAAAACATTTTAAGGGACAAAGAAAGATATTATAATCAGGTGAAATTAAAAGAAATTTACAGATAGAAAATAGTGGAAGAGCATTCTCGAATAGAGGAACAACATATGCAAAGGTATGGGAAAATGAAGGATTTGTGTGGGTAAAATCTAGAAATTTTTTGTGGCATGAAGTTTGATAAAGAAGGTAAAGGACTAAGTTCTTAAGTCAGGTTTGTGGTGAGAGCATGAATGGCATGAGAGTTCAAGATTCTCTGTTCTTGTCACTGGAATATGGAAGAAGATTCCATGACCGTGAGATCTCTGATATACTTAGTGATGTGGCCAATTGCAAATGTTTGTACTTTAGTTATATGCCATTACTATAAATATTTTGATCAGTCAAAAATAAGTAAAGTATGTGTTGGGTTTTGTTATTTCTTAAATTTGGTAGTTGGCACCCAACTAGATGGAATTATGAAGTCAGAATTTAATTGCAACATTTAAAAATGTTACTATTTACAGAGGCAGGCCTTCTGGTATGCTCCTGATTTAACTTGGTGATAGAAATGGTTTGGTATGGTAAATATCAACTTGACCTTTATGGTGAGAAATTACATAAAAAGCTCTGGGTTGACTTTTTAATGTCTGCCTTAATTTATATTAGTACATAGATATTTCTCTTATCACAGCTCTCAAATGTAGGATTCATCCAGATGCTACATATGACTATTAATTTTGGTGATCAGAATTCCACTTATTTCCAAGATGATTAAGATCAAAGATGCAGCTACATAAGGAGGCTTACTTTATAGAATAATATAAAATTAAACATTAGAAGCATACCAAATAGCCGAGATCAGAATGCTAATTTTACATAATTGGAACTCTCGCAGAATTTTTATTTTCATAGCTCTGTAGCCAAATGTGGTATTTTGTCTTGAAACTAAGACTTATTTTCAGAGCCTCTGGTCCCATAATACCTGGTCTATACAAAGTTCAGTAAACATAGGATGGTTAGTCAAGGTTGGTTGCTATTTCAGAATCAATGCTGGTGGGAATGCAGATTGGTGCAGCCATAATGGAAAACAGTATGGACAGTATGGAGTTTCCTCAAAAAATTAAATATGGAACTGCCGTTTGACCCAGTGATCCCACTTCTAGGAATATATCCTAAGAAACCTGAAACCATCAGAAAGAATATATGCACCCCTATATTCATAGCAGTGCAATTTACAATAGATAAGATCTGGAAATAGCCAAAGTGCCCATCAGTAGATGAGTGGATAAAAAGCTGTGGTACATTTATACCATGGAATACCATGCAGCTGTAAAAAATAAGGATCTTTTACCCTTTGAAACAGTAAGGAGGTAGCTGGAAAGTATTATACTAAGCAAAATAAGCCAGTTAGAGAAAGACAATTATCACATGATCTCACTCATATGTGGAATTTAATGAACAAAATCAACTGATGAACACAATAGATCAGAGACATAGAAGGGTGGAACAGACTGATGAATATCAGAGGGAAGGCAGGGGTGGGTGGGAAGAGATTAACCAAAGAACTTATATGCATATATTTTTCAAGTGACTTTTGTCAGGAAGGAGGTTGAGTCTGAAGCTATATTTTAGAATTTTGAGTCAGAATCGTATAATCAATGGAATTTGCCAATTAAAAAATAGAACCTCTGGTACTAGGCAATGCAATTGATAACCAGACTTTTCTAAAAGCTCAGCCATCACTGCAGTTATTAGACCTACACAAATGTATTATTATGTTGATTTATTAGTGCCAACATCTTTAAGATACTTCACAAGAAAAATATTTGAAACTCTGTTCACTCAAAAATATTTGATAACTTTTTTCACTCAAATTATACCATGTAAGACAATTTCTGATACAGTCTGTTGCCTGACCTTTTTCATTGGTTATTCTATCCTGTGAAATAGTGACAAGGCAAGAAAAGTAAATGCAAGAAATAAAGTTAATTATTGAGTTTTTAATAAGATATGCTAAAATGAAAATAAATGAAATATTAGATGTTGAATATTATATTAGTGTCCTGCTCGAGGTCACTAGTCTCTTAATAGGATCCCCTGCAACTGAGGTACGTGCCCTTGATTGGAGTCAAGCCTAACACCCTTCAGTCCCTGGGCCAACTCTCTATCCATTGAGCCAAACTGACTAGGGTCATAGTCACTGTTTTTAAAAGATTTTTTTTCTTGATTTTTAGAGATAGAGAGGAAGGGAGATAGAGAAAGAGACATCAATGTGAGAGCAAAACATCTATCAGCTGTCTCCTGCACATGCTTACTGGGGATCTAGCCCCAAACTGGGCATGTGCCCTGACCTAGAGTCCAACCAGCAACCTTTCAGTGCACAGGACTAAGCCCAACCAACTGAGCCACACCAGCCAGGGCCATAATCACTTTTAAATCACTTTTGCATTAGGATTGGATTCCCCTTCCCATTTTCTATTAAACTGGGAACCATGCCCCCCCCCCTTATTATTTTCATTTTTTTTATTTGAAGAAATGTAAAATATAATATTTAGATTAATTTCCAAAATATTAAATTAAAATTTATTATATTAAAATATAAATGAGGGAACGCCTATCTATTCTAGCTTGACATGTGAATTAGTTTTTATGGTTTTTATAATATAGCATTTAAAATCCTTTTTTTTCAAGTCAGTAAATTAGTTTTGTAAATGCCCTTAAAGAAATCTAATCATATTTCTTTACTACCATTGTTGAGATGATATGAGAAAAATTAACTCAAAATTCTAAATACTTATACTTAAGTTCCTGGATAATGAAACTACGGTAATCAGTGTACTTGGTGGTTGTTTTAATGATGCTTATTTTTCCATTCAGAAACAAGTAGTATCTATTTTATGGTAATTGTCCAAAGTCTGTTCACTCTACACTGAGTTTTTATTATCAAGAGTTGAAAGATAAGACTGCTGATAGAAAAATAAAGCTGAAATAATGCAGGGATGAAATGTAATAGACCTCAAGTTAAATAACTTGGTCAAAATGAAGAAAGCACATTATTCATACTATTTTGTGTGGAATGACCTTTCTTGGAACCTCTGAGAAATAGGATAATTACTAAGTCACTCTTTGGAGTTTTATTTTTTATGATTATAAAAGCTTGGAGAGTTTTGTAGTTTGAGGGTATAATTTAAACTTAAAAGGATGAAAGGTATATGAGTATATTATAGCAATACTGGGATTTTTGTTATCCATTAGATGTTAATCACTAGTTTTGCATATTCTCTTCATAACCACTCTGACACAATGAGACAGTGGTTCCATTTTTCATCAGTAGGTACTATTAACATTTATTCTGAATATCTCAGATAATTGTTTGCATCATATTAATAAGGGACAAGTTGGCAACCGAGAGAACATGAAGACTACACCTACTTAATCAGAGATGAGCTAGTAGAGACTAAGCAAGACTCTGTAGTCATAACAGCAATGAGTGCTTTTACTACCTTCCCCAAGTCTTTCCACTTTCTTCATGGATAAAATAGGGAGCTCCTTTGTATTAGATGGATGGTTTTCAGTTATTTTTTTAATATAACAAGTCATTGTTCAAAATAAATCTTACATATTTAAATGTAGACTCATAAAAGTGAGGCCACCCTGGTGGGAAGAAGAACCTTTTCTGCATGGAGTGTGCGTCAACTCCCAGGTTCCTCAGCATCCTGGGGACCGAGAGCTTGAACACCATTGTAGACAGTCTCTAAATGTCCAAGGTCTAAAATGCTATGGTTGGTTACATCATCTCCAAGTAAATTGCCAGATCCACAGTATTTCCATCCCTTGAATCTTATATACCAATCCCTTAATTGAGTGAAAGTTCACTTGTAATACCAGATGGAATTAAAAGGGTTTTTTTTCCACTGACAGGAACATAAGATTCTCTTGTTTAGCTTAAGTAAATGCCGTTTGGAATAAGTTCTTTTTTTAAATCTTGTAATTTATCTGTCCAAATATAATTTTGCAAGAAGTAGGAGTCAATCTATGAAAGAAGGAAAATTCAGTGCCATTTTCTTCAGCAGTGGGTTACCTGCCTAATGACTTACAAGTTTCCTCCCTTCCGCCCCAACTCTGTGTCCTCTTGTTCTCTTTCCTCTGCCCCACACTCTGTCCTTGAGGGAGGTCCCTCCTCCATGGGATTGCTCTGGGAACCTTGAAGCATTCTGCCTTTTCTCTTTCCTTCCCTGTTGCTACTACTGCCTTGGGAATTACACTTTCCTTGCTCATCTAGTTTAGAAAAGGGAGAAAGGCTACCATGATCAGTGGGTTATCACTTTTGCATTTGTCCTTGGAGTGGCTAGATGCTTGCAACCCAATCTGTGATGCACAAATGATATTGTAAGTGCATACCATAGACTATAGAATCCTTAGGATTACATACTGTAATATATTTACTTTATAGATGAGTTCCCCAATGTGTGTTGGTTTGGGAATCTATCAACTTTTATAAATGCTATTTGTTTTAGAAAAGTGAGGTCTGTTTTTCAGGTAACCAATGTAGAGATGAACAGCTGGGGACTCAGTATATTTATTTATTGATGGTGCATGCTTTACTAATTCTGCATCCACCTATAAGAAAACACCCACACCTGCTTCTCCTTTTACAGGTAAATTGAGTTTAGCCTGAGAGGCTGAAAGAGATGAAATATTTTCAGGTCTAAGCTATTCTTTTAAGTGTAAATATCATAGAGGCTGGATGCAATAAAATTGATATTGGGTACCACCATCATATCCAGATTTGTGAAATGGACAATTGCCTTACATAAATAGCAAGTAAAAAAAAATCACGCCATCCTTCATAAATATTTTATTCTGGAGTGTGCTTGTTTTCCGAAACTACCTCTACTAAATCTCCTGTCAGTCTTGAAACTAGAAGGCAGAAAAGCTTCTAGTGCCACAGCCAACTGCAGTGTAGCCAAAGAAACAGGCAACAAAAATAGAACGCCAGGATTGCTGTGCGTGGGTGAGGCAGAAACCACATTATGAGCAAAAGCTTCCAGTATTATTTTAGAACCAATACAGAGCTCTGCACTTCTCTCCTCTCTTTTCCCAAAACACATACTACAAAAATAAAAAGAAATGAAATATATGTGCATTTGCCCTCTTAGAATTATGTTTCTTAATTTTTTTTTCTTGCCTTCCTTTCTTTGGTTGCAAATTGCCAGTGTGGAAACAGTGTGGAAAGCAAGCTGGAAGGGAGGAAAGAGTTAATTGCTCCTAAGGCCCTGCAATAGAGAATTATGGTTTGAAAGATAGAGGCTGGACAGCTGGGTTTGCTGGGGTATTTTTAAATGCATTAATGCAGGCTCCAATCACTCGGCCAGGCTTGACCTATTTTTGGCTCAGGCCGACCATTGTTCTATTTCTGTGCCTGCGGGCCATGCTGTTGTTGATTCATATGCAAATGGATTATCACTGGGTTTAGCCAACTTGAGCTGAGAGAGACCAGAGAGGGAGGAAGATACACACACAAACAGAGAAGGGCACCAGCTGAAGCCACTCGCAGGACTGCCGCTTCTTGCGAGGAAACTCTAGCAGCCTGAAGAACTTTCAGCTGGATTTCCTTGGTTTCTCTTTCTCGTGGGTAGAGTTAATATTTTTCTACTTATTCTGACAAAGCAATATCCCCGAAGCACATTCCCATCTCCCACCTGCTTTTAGTGTTCAGGATAACCTGAACTCCAGAGAGCCAGAGCATCCACCCGATCCTTTCTGCTCTGCACACAGGTTGGTAACATGGGAAAAGTGTCCAGGTCTTTGGAAAAAAGTGTGTGTCCATCTGAACAGAAAGGAAACCGTAGTGGGAGTCGATCCTCTGCTGTTTCTCCTTGGGGAGGAGGGAGGACCAGCCCAGGGAGGGTAGCTCCGGGGCCCCTGCACAGAGCAGAGATGAATCTTTCATGGAGCTGAAGTCAGAGTGATTGCAATATGCTGCAGACAATTTACGAGAGTGACTCGTGTTTTTCCTCAGATGGGGTGGCTGGACGCGAGCAGCTCTTGGCTCAGCAGAGAATGCACAGTATGCTCAGCTCAGGTAAGAGCCTCTCTCCTCACTGAGACGTTGTACCCAGGAAAGGGGGCTGGCTTGGGGGAGCGCAGCGAAGAAAAAACCCCTCTCTTAGCTGCTTTTTGGTGCTCCTGCTGCTGTTTTCTTGGTGCGACGGTGGGGTTTATCTTCGATCCCTTTCATTGCTGTTTCTGTGCATATTCAGTCTGCTGAGGGCCGGCTGCTTCTGAATGAAATCGCAAGCTTCTGAGCAGGGATGGGGCTGAGATAAAGTCAGATGTAGTTGGGGGTGTTTGCCTGACTGTGTAACTAGAAAAAGGAGCTCAGAACTGATGGGAAGCATATTCTAATGGGACTTTAAAAACCAGGTAAGTTCATACCGGGGCTCCAGTTTAAATTGCAGCCCTCGCTAGCCTGACGGTTTTGTGTTTACAGTGTGCAGTACAGAAGCACATTTATTTATAGACCTACCTTCTGAAATGTGCGTGCTCTGGAGTTGTGAAGGTAGTTTTAATGTGTCGTTTTTTCTCATCAGCCTGAAATGAAACTATTTAGAATGAAATAGAATTATTATTAGCAGATGGTTATTTTCGTTTTCTTCCAAGCCAGGTGGAGAGTCTAGCTAGCATCGTCAGTCAGATGCAATGGCATAGCACACAACAGAGGTGTTATATGCAGGTGCAATGTTTTAAAGAACAGTAACAGCTCCCAATTTCTACTTTCTCTGTCTGTGTCTGTGCCGGTGCCTTTAAGGAGGTGTGCTGATGAGAGAGAAAGCTTGTCAGCTTTACCAATTTCTGTCTATTCCAAGAGTAGACTCTCCAGGCAATATCACTTATTTGTCACTGGTGCTTTTCACGTGTACTTCCTCCAGCTGGCTCATAAAGACTGGGGTTTGTTTTGGTCCTCTTCTGAATGTGTCCATCTAAATGGACTTAAAGTTCTCCTTAACAGCTTCTAAGTTCCTATGTGGGCTTAATCAGAATCATAGCTCACCATTCAGACTTCCACGATAAAAATGCAACATCAAACAGTGTTTACTTGGTAGAGCTAGGGAAAGAAATATTCCACAGGTTGGCAGGATGTATGTTTCACGGTGGAACATCTTACCCTCCACGGATCTGTGTTGGAAGCGAGTTTTCTTTCAACCTCGGTTAATGATGAGGATTTCAAGATTCTCCTGTTGACCCAATCTTTTCATGGAATTGGAATAAAATAATCCGTTTTGTACGATTTGGTATGTTGACACTTAAGTGACAGGAATTCTATTAATTGATAGCGTCTGTTTGCCTAAAACAATTGTACTGGTAATCCAGCTGTTTATTATCTTCCTGGTTGTGAATTTGACAAGGGCTTGGGGAGGGGTCAGCTGATGTGTCTTTAATGGAACTGGCCGTTTAACTTCTTAGCATTTTACTTTTTAAATATGGACCAACTCTTTCGAAATAACCATTTCAGATATCTTTTAGTATTGCACTTTATCCTTTTAATCCTCATCTCTGGGCTGCAAGTTTGATATTTTTTCCAGAGGATAGAAACGAAACGAAGCTGCAATTGTCTCCTGACATTGATTCTCACTACAGGTGTTTACAAGCTTCACTGTTTCTCAGTGTCTGATAATTTTACCTAACTTTCCCCGACTTCAGTTGAGAGTCATCTTTCCAACATTTAATGATTTTTATGCAAAGCAACACTATTCCAAGCAGGGCAGTGCTTGGGGCAGTCCATGCTGCTGTCAGTTCTGCAGGAAGCAACATTGAAGCACCAGCAATGAAAGGAAAAGTGATGTAGGTTGATAAAAACTCCCAAGTCTGTCTGGTATAAAGAAGGAAACTCCACTTTCTATTTATTTTTAAAATTTGAAACATAAACCATTTGCATATTTCCTATCATGCTGTGCAGTGTTTAATTTTGTTTAATATAATATGTCCTTAAATGTAATCTCCCCAGTCTTTATTGCATGCTTCCCCTGAGGAATTTGGCTCTGACACTTGGGGTCACCAGCAGTACTTTACAAAATGCTGATGCCTGGGTTCCATCCCCAGTGTTTCTGATTTAATTGTATAGGAAACAGCTTGAGTATTGGGATAAACTCTTCCAAGCAATCCTAATGTGCAGCAAACTTTGAGTCACTGATGCGAGGAGGGGAGGGGTCCTTTAAATTAATCTCTGTATTAGGGCTGTTTATCTTAGTTTAGTTACAAATCTTGTTCAACTCCCTTTTGGATCAGTGGCATGGATGTGATGGATGGGCTTAGAAACAGATGGAGTCTTTGGGTCTGAAAGAGAGAAAAGAGATATGGTAACAGTGCAGAGTGCTGGCGAGAGCACTGTTCTAGGGGTCAAAAGCTCCGTGTTCTGAGAGCTCTGCTGCTGGCTCATGGTGGGACTGCTTTACTCACCTGTAACTTGAGGAATAATGATGTCCTCCTGATTACCTCATGGCATTCATGTGAGGTTGAAATGTGACCTGCTATTATTAAAGTGTGTACTCTCTATTATTATTATTGTTTCTAGTGAGTGAACCTGGGCTCCTGGCTCTTCAGTCCTTGGCTCTATCTCTCTGATCAAGACAGATGAGTTAGCTTATTTGTCACATTGGGGAATTATTTTTTGTTTTGATAGAAAGTTACCTTTAGTTATCAGTAAATCAGCTATGTTTTTTTCTGGTCTGATAAGAATTAAATTGCTTCCTTGTGCAAATTGTGACTATAAATCAGAGCAGCTAGTGTGTGCGTGCTCTGTGAGATGTCTTAGTGCATTACATAGAATCAAAGGCAAACAAGTTGTAGAATATGCAGTTGAACAGTGAAATCCCAACTGCAGATTTCTTGTGATTAATTGTTCTAAAAGTTTTGTTGTTAGCCACTGTTTTAGAGTTCCCATTTGTTATTCTAGTTATATTGAATACTATGCATTAATATAGAAGATTTTTCTCCAGAGATCTTTATATGCTATTGAATTGTGTTTTATATAGTTCCATTTTTTCCCTAATATTGACCCACCCAGGCTAGACATCTTAGGTAGAACTATGTTCTTCAATATAGTCTGCTAATGTCTTTTTAGTTTAAAAGGCGTTATAATATTGAATCTTGGAGTTCAGTATGAGTGACATATTTTGCCAGCCTGTACTTTTAAGGCTCCTATGGCCAATATAAGGGATAACTACAGCAGAAACTGAAGCACGTGCAAATATTGACTCAGGTCACTCGGTAGTGGCTGGCAGATCAGGGGTGTTCTTCAGTGGCCAGGCAAATTGCTTAACGCTTTGGACCGCAGAGCTGTCCAGACAATATTGGAACCATTATTATGAGAGTATTTCCTAGAGTTTGTACAGCATTAATGTAAAATACGTTCTCAATAAGGAACACATTTTCACTATGTCTTCATTCTTTATTGTTTTCTTTTTCCCTTTTTTGCTTTTTATTTCTTTATTTTTACTTTGTATTCTTATTTTAGGGTATAAAAGAAAAACACTTAGAACCAAATCCTGAATTTCTTTATGGAAAGTGTATCTTCACCTTTTGAGACTCTTTTCCCTCTTGGCGTGTGTATTGTCAAGGGGAAAGGACCATTTTAGACTCAGTAGTCGTTTATGTCTGCTTGGAAAGCAGAATCTAATTATGAAAATGTAAGTCTGTGAAATGCTCCTGTCATGTCAAGAATCACTTCTGGTATTCCCCATAATTGCTGTTTTGCTGTTCTCTAACTTGGGTTATCTTCACGTACAAGGCTGTTATCAATTTGAATATTTGATAGGTAGCAATCAAAGAGCTAGTTATAAATAGGCCTGTTCATAATGGGGACAGGAACGAGTATTTTTTTTTTTTTCTGTGGACACAGGTGGATTATTGTATAATCCATTAAGTAAGAAGACTAAAAGAAACCCACATTATGAATTTTAAAGGGTGCTTTTGATTTTGGAGATAAAAAATTTGAAAATGTAGTGTATAATTTCTCACCACTAATAGAAAATATAGTGATCCTAAAATAGTATAAGCCAGTAACTGCCCCCTCCCCCCACATACACACAATAGTAACAATAACTGAGCAAAGAAAATGAATGGCAGACCTACTGCAATGTACCTCAGAAACTAATAGTCAAGGAAAAAATGGAACCAATGATCAGAAACAGAGAGACCTATCAGGGCCTGAATCCTGAGAGTCCCGTAGAATTTTACTGACAAGATGGCAACTTGCTGAAAATTCTCTCCAACTCTAGAGAGAGTCAAACTGACGAGGTATCTTCCATTTCTGTTGTGTTTTGTTTGGTTTTATTGTTGCTGTTGTTTCTTGAGACTGAGGAATAGCAGAAAGGATTTTGGAAGAGGAACTAGTGAAATGGAAGAAGGTGAACAAACATTGCCTCTCTGGAGAAATGAAGGCTTTGGAGCAACACTCCCCATTGGGGAAGTGATCAATAGCTCCTTGCAATGTAATACCCTCCCCCCACTAAGCTTAGAGCTGCCACCAAGAAGAAAACATCAACTCACTGAATCCAGGGAATTGTCTAATAATTGTTTCTTATAAATAGAGTACCTAATTTAATAAGAACATAAATTCTGTAAAACTAACTCAACGATGAGATGATGAAACAATAGAGTGAGATGAAAAAGGATATTTTAGATCTAGGGAAACAGATTGGGAATGAAAAAAGCATGATAATTATAGAACAAAAAATATTCATTAGAAATAGCAGGAAACAGAATAGACACCAGTGAAAATCTTTACCAACAAAGAGGAAAGGCTTGAGACAATCAGTTGGAATGAGAAAGGAAAATTAAAGCATTTGGAGAGAAGTCAATGATGAGAAAGACAAAGGCAGTATAACAAAAAGATTATTTATGTCCCTGAAATTGATGTTTCAAAACATTTAAACGGAAGATAATTTTGTGAAAATGAAGAAAGGTCATTTCACTGAAAGAGTAACAAATAAATCTGCAGATTAAAAGAGTTCCCATCTTTTAGGAAGATTTTCTAGAAATGTTCAGCACATAGTCATACCCTAACGGGGCTATTGAATTAAAAATGACAAATAATTTTTCAGAGGTTCACTCAGATAAAGCAAAGATCTATGGTGGGGGAGGGTAGGAAGGGAATCTGTGAGACTTAATAAAACATCAAACGTTTCCAGTATCTAATACCAGAGGATAATGAAAGATCTCTGAAGTTCTAGAAGTTCAATCCACTGTTCCACCCAGGCAAGATGTTACTAAAATATAGTGAAAATAAACAGGCAAGGTAGAAATTCTCAGACATGAACTACAATGCTTAACAATAAAACCCACACAATGAAGAGATGAACTACAAGCAAAAGAATGGAATTCAGAAGTGAAGAAAGCATAGTAAGATTAATGAAGCAACATTGAATCTATTTAAACAATTATGAGATTGTGGTTACAGGACGGAAAGCGCATTTTATAAAGTAGGGCAATGTAAAAATATTCATAAAGCTAACCAATATGAGACATTGGGGAGAGGTGAGAAGGAGGAATGTGTAAAAGTGTTAATATCTTCTTCCTGAGCAGGGACAGACTCCCTGCTGCTTAAAATAGAAACATAGAGTTAAAAAAAAAAAGACTCCAGCTTTCAGCTCAGTGGAGGCTTAAGTTCAGCTTTATCCGATTGTCCGGAATCCAGGTTTATTGGGCCTGCTGCTTAAAATAGAAACATAGAGTTAAAAAAAAATAAAAAGACTCCAGCTTTCAGCTCAGTGGAGGCTTAGGTTCAGCTTTCTCCGATTGTCCGGGATACAGGTTTATTGGACACCAGGTGCCTCCACCATGCCCAAGTTCCACCCCGAGATCCAAATCGTATGCCTGAGGTGCACTGATGGAGAAGTGGGTGCCATGTCTGCCCTGACTCCCCAGATCTGCCCCCTGGGTCTCTCTCCAACAAAGGTTGCTGATGACATCGCCAAAGCAACTGGTGATGGAGGGGTTTCAGGGTTACAGTGAAACTGACCATTCAGAACAGACAGGCCCTGATTGAGAGAGTGCCTTCTGCCTCTGCCCTGACCATCAGAACCCTCAAAGAACCACCACAAGACGGAAAGAAGCCAAAAAAGAAAAAGAAAATAAAAATTAAGCAAGTGGAAATATCACTTTTGATGAGATTGTCAACATTGCCTGAGAGATGTGACCGATCTTTTGCTGGAGAACTCTCTGGAACCATTAAAGAGATTCTGGGGTCTGCCCAGTCTGTGGGTGGCGGTGTTGATGGCCACCACCCTCTTGACATCATGGATGACATCAGCAGCGATGCAGTGGGATGCCCTGCTAGTCAAGAACTACGAAGGGAAGTATTTCCATGAAACATCATTGGACAACCAAATACTGAATGAATGAATGAATGAATGAATTCCAAACACTGATTTTTAAAAATAGTTTATATAATTATGTTTATAGTCCCTTCAATTATAGTTTTTATTGTTAAATTAATTGATATTTAATAATTTTTAAATAAAAATATGTAATATCTCATTTTTATAAAAGTATATATTTTGTCTATTCACTCATATCCCAGAGAATTCATGCATTGATAGAAAGAAATCAGGAAAAGGTTTGTGTGTGTGTCCATGGTCTTGGGTGTTCGATGGGCTTTTACTTTTATCATCATACTTTTTTAACTTGTTTGAATTTTTATAATATGCACGTATCTTGTAAAAATGTGTTTCTTACACTTCCACTCACAAAGCTACTGTGCCTGAATACATACAATGAGTAATGTAAGGGGTAGGTATATGAGTTAGGTTCTATTCCACAGCAGGCAATAGCAAATTGTACTCAAAGTGGCAAATGACAAATAAATTTAACAGTTAGCGAACTAGCAGGGTAGTTGGGCAGCCCTAGGTGGTCCATAGTGTCAACAGCATGTGGGGCCTTCACGCTGCTCCATTCTGCTGGCCCTAGAGTTGGTGTCATCACAGGGCTGTTGCCTCCAGGAGTCACAAGTTGACTGTACTAGTTCCAGGCATTGCATCAATTTATGTCTAATAAATTCCAAAGACGTAGAAGAGAAAGTTTGCTTTCTTGGGTATTTTCTTAAGGAAGGACGTTTTACCCAAAATTTCTCCAGCAAACCATTCTTCATAACTCATTGGCCAGAGTAACATCATCTGCCAATACCTTTGCCAGTCATTAAAAGAAGAATGGGATGACCACCCAGATAGCTCTTCAGGGCCATGGCTGAGCCAGGGAGGATCAATACTGCAACTAATTATCTAGTTTATATTAGGAAGAGGAAAAAGCAAGAAGAATGGATGTTAGCTAGGTACCAACAGGATCTGCTGCAGTGTATTTGTTGGTGGTTGGAATTCTCTTCTTTGTAATTTTCTTTTTGTTTTTTAGAACAAACTTTTGCTATTGGATTACTTCACCTTTTTCAATTTTATTTTTCAGTTACAGTTGATATTCAGTATTACTTTGTATTAGTTTCAGGTGTACAGCATATTGCTTAGACAATCATATATGGTATTTTACAAAAGTGATTTTCTATCCCTCACTATATGTCAAGTACCCATCTGTCTGTAATTTTCTTTAGCTTGTAATTTTGACAAAATATAATTAATTAAGTGAAGGAAGTGGACTATATAATTTCTCTTTCAATTGAATCTTGGGTCTTCATTTTCATGAAGATACATATCCATTTAAACACTACCTTTTTTATTTTTTTACTAGTACTGAATATAAAGACTTTTTTTAGTACTCTCTGTTGTTAGAAGGAGCCCTAACATCCCTGGACAGATAACTCAGTTGGTTAGAGTGTCATCCTGATATGCCAAGGTTGAGGGTTCGATCCCAAATCAGGACATACATAAGAAGCAACTAATGGATGCATAAAATAAGTGGAATAACAAATCTCTCTGTCTCTCTCTCTCTCTCTTCCTCTCTCTCTCTTTCTCTCTCAATTATTAAATAATATTTTTTAAAATAAGGAACCCTAAGAAAGAGACAGAAGTAATTATGGTAGAAAACTGGATCTGTCTAGGTTGTAAATCATTTTTTTTTAGAAAGGAGGAAAATCAGCATTGTGGACTGGCCCATTACAAGCATTTATTATAAGTTTGAGTAAAATATTCCTTTAATATTGGCTTTGAGAGAAACAGAATATTATAGGAGGATTATCTTACAGATATTCAGAATGCAACTTCTTTGCCAGTATGTTGTTTATAATTAATACATTTTACAGTAATGAACAATTTTAACAATCTGGAATGGCAACTGCATTTTAACAATTCTTTTCTGAATTGGAATACTTTGAAAAAAATGTAATTGGGATAAAAGCCCATGAAAAAGACTTTAAAAACAAGCTCTCTCTAGATGAAATTCAAAGATGTTTTGGCACGTGCTTCAGATCAGTGTGGCTTGCTGTCATCTATTTCATTCTTAAAAGAAACTGGACTGTCAGTGGTTGGTCTGAGAGGCATGGTGGCCTCACAATGGACAGTTTTCCCTTTTCTAATCTTGGGAGATTGACAATCTGGGCATGAAAAGATAAGGAAATACCTTGTGTCCACTACTTCCATTCTTTTTTTCACTAAGTCAGATACACACATAAAAAAAACCCCACTTAATTTAAACAAAATTTTTTAAATACTAAACAACCTACACTTTTAAATGTTATCAGAGAATATTATATTTTAGGATTACTCCGTGATGCTATGGTTTGTGAATAGAACACTAAGTAAATCTTCTGCTTCATAAGGCTATCAGTTCCATTCATTATTTTATGTTAATTTTTTCATAGTAAAATAAATGATGGGGCTTTTATATATAGTGCTTTTAAAACACCCCATAATTAAATCCAATGAAAACTACATTTAAGGAAGAAGGAAATTTACCAAACCACAAAGTGTAACTAGTCATTTACTTATGATTAAACTGTTTGCATGTTGATGAGGTTGGAAATACCCCAGAACTTCATTTTCTTGCTTCTTCCCCTCATGGTCTACCACTTACGATAGAAATGTTTAATTTATAATTTATATTTAGTATTGACACAATTGTGGCCATGTGGGTGTCATTTTCAATGATTGAAGTAAATTTTAATGAGTGTCTATGGCCTGAAATTTTCACACTGGGTGAAAATATGAGTGTCATGAAGCTTTTTCAAAATTTGACATAAAGAACAAGCAAGAAGATTTCACTGTATTCCCATTAAATTACATACATTGTGGCCTGGGATTTCTTGCTTTAGTACAAAAATGTTTACCCAGAATATTTTCAGGGAACCCCGTGTAGGGTGAACTAGAAGAGCTCTTGGTGAAGTGAATGCCATTGAAATTGTATTTGTCATAGTGTTTTTTACACCTGCTTACAAATGAAATTCAAGCGTGTATTTTGAATCGTGATTTTTACATCAATACCAACCCATTTTAGATTATAAAGAGAAAGTATCACCATTAGTTACCAATATTAGTTTTCTACCACATTCTACTCTGATCTAGTTGTTTTAGTCTGAATTTAAAAGGTCAATGATTGGACCCATATTTTTTCATAATTTCTTATCCCTGTCATTCTTATCATTATTGATGTAATAAGCTAATGTTTCAGAGCTGTTTCTGTACCAAGCATTGCTTTATCATTCAATCCTCTCCACAATTTGAAGAGGTCTGCAATATTTACAGTTGCAGCAGTGTTCGTATTTTGCAGATGAGGAAAGAAGTTCAGAGGAACATATTGAGGGTCACCAAGGCTAGGCACTGACAGGATCTGGTCTGAACTGGTTCTTATTTACCATGTCCCTACTGCTTTTTCTCCAAGAGGAAAATATTTAGCCTAGGATACTGCTTTTTATATCTGTTTGGTGCTAAAAATATGGAATCAGCTATATTTATAAACAAACATCTATGCACACTTCTTAGTCCTGGGAGGGTTAAGGCACAAATAGGTTTCTATGTTGAGAGGCTTGCTGGAGGAGCCTTATTTCAACGTTCCCGATGCCTGATGATTAAACTGGTTGAAGTTACCACTATCCAGGGCTGAGATGAACTTCAGGCAACCTCCAAAGTTCCATGAGACTGATGACACGCAGAGCAGTGAGCAGACACTGGAGACAGAACCAGCAGTCCCCATGCATTTGGTAGCTGTTTGCTAGTGCTCCCAATACATCTCCTATATCATAAGGCAAGGTTTGCACCACTTCAAAATAGCACATTATTACTAATGTATTTTAGCAGAAGGTACTTTTTCGAAGTGTGGATTCAGTTTATTTTGACCCAAATGCTTGAATGCTTGCATTATACCCACCTTGATTTTTTGCCAGGTCTTGGGTGGGGTTGGGGGTGGGAGTGGGGTAGGGGGTGTTAATGAAGTCTGTGTCTCCATTCAAATCCAGATTTCAACATGCACCATCAAACTCCTGAGCCAAAAGAATGATCTAGCTAGCAAAATTTAGATTCTGCCTGTTTTTAATATATATTGGGCATTTGGGGTGAAAAGTGAATGGCGGTGTTTTCAGATACCAACATATGACATTATACTTTATTTTCTTTCCTTGGATGAATATTGTATGCTCTGCAGGTGGCTTATGCATAAAATTCACTAATTAGATGCTAATCCAATTACTTAAGAGCCAGCTCTGGTTTCCATCAACTATTTTTTATAATCTTATTTGCTGTGAGAATCCTGAGCCATTTTTTATGAATCAATACATTGTAAAAGCATTATTGATTGTCATTTTCATGACCAGCATAATTGATTGCCTTCCTAGGGGGGCAGAAAGCTTTCAGAAGATCATTAAATGCATTAAAATCTGCAGATACCTACATGTCTGTGACTGTCTTTAGCAGGCTGAGTCCTTTGGGTCAGTTATTCTTAGCCTCGGTATTTCTATCTTATGGCATCGCAGGTCTAAGATTAGCTTGTTAGGCGTTATCATGCCATCTGAGTTACCTCCTAATATAACTCTACACTGGAATGATTATTTATAGAAAGAGCATTCTGTCATTTTTGGGTTATTTCTAGTAGTTTAAATAAAGAAGAATAACATTCAAGTGAAACCACAGATTCCTTCCTGCTGCCAAAACAACATGATAACTGTCTGCTTAAGGGGCAATAATGTTTAAATGTGTGTTTAGGGTGATTGCAGAGCTCGTTTTATCTCTGCCACCTTGACAGAGAGGGGAGGCCGTGGGGAGTGCTGGGTAATGCCGTGGAAAGGCAGAAGCAGCCTCGATGCCTCTGTCACAGAGCACAGAACACTCTGGTTGATGATGACAACAAGAGACACACAGGGTTTATTTTTAGAAACAGACATTGCTAAGCTCTCTGTTTGGTGTTAATGTGGCTTATAAATAGGACTGCTGGCTGTTGACCTTTCCAGTGAAAATGGCATTATATTCTACACACATGTACACACTCACACTTCTTTTTTCAACTGGCAAGAATATATATATTATTAAGAAAATAACTAGGACATTGTAAAGCTAAGAAATCTAAATTCTGTTAAATTCCTGCATTGGATATACAGTATTTTTTAAAATTTCACGAAGATTGGGTTTAAGAGATGGTGTATTTGAAAAAGCAATTGAATATTGTAAGTACAATGAATCTACAAGTGGGCTATAAGATGGGGGAAAATGGGTGGATGGACTTCATGAATGACTTTTAATAATTACAGTACCTGTAAAATAATATCACGTATGCTTTCTTCCAGCTTTATTGCAACAATATATAAAATATAGCTACAAAAGATCTGAAGCATTAATGTCAGTTGCTCCTTTAGGTAGGTGAGATAAAATTCTCAGTACATAGGAAAGTAGGTATTAGTCTCTGCTCGTTTTTTTGGTATAATGCTGAACCCAGATAATTTTATGAACAATAACATGTAGTGTCACATTTGAGAACTGTTCTCTTAGCTTACTTAAATTGCGTGCTTAATTCAGACCTTAGTAGTTGATATTTCACTATAAAATTAGAATTGTGATTCAGTCTGTTTAATTTGCATTTTATATTTTCTGATTATTAACTCATTGTTGTTAGATGATGACAATGTTAAAATAGTATGTTAACACATTTCATGTTACACATTAATTGAAGTGCTTTAGAATGGATAATTTAGAGCTCTGTAAGAATGTTCATAATTTTATTGTCTACTGAAAAATATATTTTAAAAAAGATAAATATTGTTGTGCTGTGTTCAAGATAAGGCATCGGATGACCATTAAGAATGTGCAGAATGACAGACAAAAACAGGAAGCACACAGCAATTCAAGTGTATTCTCAAAGAAGTGAAGATGTAAATAAATTCAGAGGGTAGGAGTAAAGGCAATTGTAGGAACCAGTTGCATCCTGGCTGCTCTTAATTAGCAGGTTGAGGGTTTGGGGAGGTGATGTAATTGTTTGAAGCTTTGGAAGCTGAGGTGAAGTAGTCAGTTATCTGTTCATTTTTTTCACTCAAAAATATTTGAGAGCCAACCATGTGCCTGTATTGTCCTTGGCATTGAGGATACAACTGTGAAACAAGGAGATACGTGGTTGACAGATTGTTCAATTGAATGATGGCTAGATAAGGCTACTTTAGATAGTAGTAAGGACTAAGGAAAAATAAAATTGAAAAATGTAAAGCTTTTTGAGGAGGCTAAGATGTAAAGAGCATCTTCTCAATAAAAGGAGGTTTTCTATCAACATTCCGTTTGGGCTCATTCAAACAGAATGCATGCATGGTTAAAATAGAGCAGAAAATGTTTTGGAATTCTTTTAGTCTCCACTTACCTCTGTCCTGTGCAAGGAATGGGGGAGCTTTTATCAGTGGGCAGGTGAGGAAGCCAGGGGAAGGCTGTTTGGTAGCCATGATTTCCTCTATTTCCAAAGAGACTGAGGGATCACTTCTTCCTAGGAGTAATGCTGTTGGCTAGAAATTAAGGACCGTTTAGTATCCTTTACCATTGTTCCTTCCTAAAGATTCATATCTGCCCGCGGTGTGGCTCAGTGGTTGGGTGTGACCTATAAGCCAGGAGGTCACAGTTCAATTCCCAGTCAGGGCACATGCCTGCTTTGGGACTCGATCCTCAGTAGGGTGCGTGCAGGAGGCAGCCTATCAATGACTCTCGCATTATTGATGTTTCTATCTCTCTCTCCATCTCCCTTCCCCTTTTAAATCAATAAAAGTATTTTTTTAAATTCATCTCTGCCCCTTATCCCAGTATGTTGAAATGTATTATCTAAGCAATATGAACCATCCTGGTAGTTTACTGAAATGAATAATTCCTCTTCCCTTAGGAGACAAAAAGAAGGGGTACATTATATCCTCATTTGCTGAAGTTAGAAGTCTAAGAACATTTTCTCATAAACACAATATTGCACACTCTTATAAAATACACTTATTGAGCACCTACAATGTGCCAAGTATGTAATTCAAATATATTATGGGTCACAGAACAACTTTTTAGATGGCTATAGAATGGTAACTTCCTTACAAGATATTTAGAATACATAGTCATTTGTGTGGAAGAGTGGATAGATTTGTGACAAATGGCTACAGTCGTTGAAAAGGGAAGTATTTCATGGAGGTGATAGTTCTGTTTTTGTTGTGTGTGTGTGTGTGTGTGTGTGTGTGTGTGTGTGTGTGTGTGTGTGTGTTTAAAAGGAGAAACAACAATGTAACAGCTAGGAGCTATTTTCCCCACACATTCTGCTTTCTCATGGGTAGGGAACAATGATGGATACACGTAGTAGGACGGACAAACATTTTTGAGGGACTGACACATTATCTCACATGCTTGATGCCTCATGGGGTTTTCCCTTGACATTCCAAGTGGTCTAAGGCAAATGGAATGAAAGCGCAATTAGAATAGAGCAGGAAGTGTTCTGGGCTATTTTAATCTCCGCTGACTTCTGCCTTGTGGAAGGGATGGGGAAGCCTTTATCAGCAGGTAGACAGGGAGCCAGGGAAGGCTGTCAGCTAAGATTCTTCTGGAGCTTCAAGAAGACTGGGACTGAGCCAGACTCCTGGCCAACATGCTTTGTTGGATTCACAGTGTAGCTTGAGGAAAATAGTTAATAGCTACCTTTATTTTCCCCCAAGGTATTTGAAAGCTAGATGTCTTGTTCATCTGTCATTGTTGTGTGTATAAATATATAGGAATAATTAGCTATTTCCTTTTTTCTGAGATACCCTTTGCTCCATTCCAGCTAGTCTTCACTGGGAGAATTCCTAACTCTTACAAAGGCCAGTTCCAGTGTCTCCAAATTCCGCCCCCTCCCACAATCCTCTGCAGTACTTCCCCAGTTATGTTTCTTTTCCTCTCTTCCTCCCTGCCCTCTCCACTAATACTTTATTATTCTCTTAGAACATTCCCATTTTTTTGTCTTACACTGTGTTATTTAAGTTTGTTCCCCCCCAATTAGTTATATTATAAGCTCCAAGCAGAAAAGGATCATGTTTTACTTCTATTTTTATTCACTACAGTGCCTAGCACATAATTTATCCCTGACACTATTTTTAAATAAATGAGTGAGTGATTAAAGAGTACAGTGGCATTGCACTATCTGTTTTTATAATTTTTTTATTTTTTAGAAATGATTTCTTCTATGTAGAAAATAAGTCCTCAGTTTCATTGTAAATTTGAAAAATATAGACTTTTGGGGAAAATGTTAGAGCCTTTGACTCAAAAATTAAAAACATCCATTCTAGAATGTAAGTCAAGAATGACCTCCAGTGCTTTGACAATATGTATATGACACTTTGAATGATTTAATTATTCTCAACAATCTTATTTGCTGTGGGGAATTTTGGAATATTCTTTTTTGACTTGATTTTTCAATGAATCATACCAATAGAAATTTCATGAGATATGTGTCTGCATTCCAATGTTAAGTGTGAAATAGCTAATTTAAGAGTGCCTGAATATAAATGCATACTTTTTATCCAAGAAGAATAAATTTGGTTGTGCCACTGATTACAGGTGTATTTTATATTATTTAGACACCCACTTCACACTTAATCCTGTTTTTCTCATTGTGATATTTTTATGTAGAGACAGTTTTCTTAAATCAAAAACAAAAAATGGACGGTTTTCTTTGGCTAACCAAAGTATCGACTTGAAACAGTACCTTACCTCCGATGGCTATTGAGGGCTCATCTGCATTATTCAGGCATTACTTAATTGGCTGTGTTCTTTGGGAAGGAGCAATGAGAGAAGATTTTTTGGTAAACACTTTGATAATCAAATTTCGAGTGCCAAGGGTATCAGTATTTAAAAAAAAATCTAACATAAATGTCAGAACAAGGAATTCACAGAGTGAGATATTAAGGGGAAAACAGATGGAAGGAATGAATCAATCTCTATACACAGCTATTCAAGGAGAAAATGAAGTAAATATATTTATGTCTAAGTGGGAGAGGAATGGTGAAGAGAATAAGGTGTAAGTAGGGAAGAGATGCATAATTTCATAATTTTTAAGGATTAATTTTTTTTTTGCTCTGGTTCAGACTTAAAAAACTCAGCACAAGTTAGAATAAACTAAGGGCATTAAGGCACAGAAAATTAATTGAGCTAGCTAATAATATAAATATGAGCCAAGCAGGGAGTTGGATAATAAAACCAAATTTTGCAATGAAGCCATGGAGCTCAGTTTATGAGAGCCCAGGGAACGAATGCTTCCAGCGTTCTCTCCGAGACTTTGCGAAAGCTGCCAATTGTGTTTTCTCATCATTGTGAGTGCAGGCTAAGTTTCTAGCTGCTGTAATAATCAGATTGAGATGGAACAAATCAAGACTGGCAGACTATGGATTTAGAAGTTCCCCATTCTCAAATTAAGAATTACCAAGAATTAAGAATTAGTTCAAGCCAGTTTCCAGAGAATTACAATGCAGTGGTGGGAGTTATACTCAATTAGAATAACACATTTGTTTTTCTGTTCTGAAAGTTGAATATGAAAATGTTCAGAAAAATTATCTGGATATCAACTTAACCTAATGTGTATATTGTAAGAAGGAAAATAATAGAAATAGCCTCAGGCAGCTGATGATTAAATATATTAAAACCAATGTTCCTACTCTAAAATCACTTCCTTCAGGTTTTAATCAAGAGTCAACTCTCACTATCCATTATCCCAAACAAATGGAATCTTCTGTGTCATTGACCTGAAAAGACCAATGATCGCTCTCGCTCTCTCTCTGTGTGTGTGTGTGTGTGTGTGTGTGCCTTCTCTCTAGCAGATAGTCTTAAAGCCTAATATGGATATAACTACCTCTAGAAAACTTTATTGTGAGTTCATTTTCATATGACTAAAAAATATATTAAATTGCCTTGTAGCCATCGGAGAAAACATCTTTCTACTTCATTATATGCTGTCCAGTCAAGTTCCTTGAGCACTTGAACCAATATGTAGTAGAGATTATCTTTACACTTAAACGGTCATATATGTGAAAACCATTTTTCCCACACCCATGCAGTTATTGGCTATTGTCAGACTTTAAGTATTTTTGCCAAGTTGAGAGATGAAAATTGGCACAGCATTACTTTTTTATGTTAATTTCTCTGATTTCTCTGGACTTGAATGATTTTTACATGTTATTAGCCATTTGGGTTTTGCTTTATGGAGAAAGACTTCTAAGAATACAAAAATGTTTAAAGGGAAAAAAAAGTCTATCAGTGAATGTCACCCTGTTAACAGATTTAAATTTTAAAAAAACCAAGATCATCTCATTTGATGCAAAAAAAAAAATTCAATAAAATGCAGTGACTTTTCAGGATATAAGCTCTTATTCAACTAAAAATAAGAGAAGAAAGTAAGGGTTTATCAACTACAATCCTTTATGAAACTTTATATTTACTTAGAGGCCCAGTGCACGGATTTGTGCACTGGTGGGGTCCCTCGGCGTGGCCTGCTGGGATCAGGCCAAAACCGGAAGTCTAACGCCGCCTGCCTATCCTGCCTGCCACTCCTACTCATCCTGACCCTGCTGCACCTGCTACTGCTGCCACTCGGTAGGCTCGCTGCCGCTCAGCTCCACTGTAGACTCTGGGCTGTGGTGTCCAGCCATGAGCCCTGCTTCTGGCACCCCTTGGTAGGGTGAGTGGCACGCCCACTGTGGGAGCACACTGACCACTAGAGGGCAGCTCCTGCGTTGAGCGCCTGCCCCCTGGTGGTCAGTGCACGTCATAGCGACCAAGCGACTGGCCACTCGGTAGGCTCGCTGCCGCTCAGCTCCACTGTAGACTCTGGGCTGTGGTGTCCAGCCATGAGCCCTGCTTCTGGCACCCCTTGGTAGGGTGAGTGGCACGCCCACTGTGGGAGCACACTGACCACTAGAGGGCAGCTCCTGCGTTGAGCGCCTGCCCCCTGGTGGTCAGTGCACGTCATAGCGACCAGGCGACCAGTCCAACAGGCAATCGGTGGAATGGTCGCTTAGGTTTTTATATATACAGATGGCAAAGATAAAACTCATTCTCTTTAATGTCAGGAACTTTGTCTTTGAAGCGTCTGGTCAGTGTTCTAAGACAGGAACATTCAATAAGGGTGTGTAAAGAAACTAAGTGAACTAATAGATAGAGTTCAGTACAAGGTGAGTACAACATAAAAAAAAATGGAAAGGATTGCTTTATGCGAGAAATAACCAAACACAAAACATAAAAAATGTGATACCATTTATAGTAGCATGATAAAATTATTGAAGGGCATGGAAGAAAACTGAACAAGTTTGAGATATGCTGCATCCATGAATAGGAAGACTATAGCCCTAAAAAGTCAGTTATTCTAAAATTAATTTAGAAACCTCTCTGTATTTAAAACAGCCAATTTTCTTAAAAAACAGATAGCATTTATAATACAAAAGTCAAATGTGCTTAATTACATAGTAAAAAAGTACTTCTCACTTCCTCTTCACCATTCAGTTCCCTGCTTCAGATAGCCTGATATCAATTTCTTCTCTACTTTAGAGATATATTAGTTCAAATTCAGTTAGAATCCTACCAGGCTCTGTCAGGGAACAGGACATAGTGATTCCAACCTTCAAGTGTAAGAGTAAGTGTGCATGAATGGCAATTTGGTAACACAGCAAAGGAGGAGAAGGAGATCTGTGAAAGCATACCAAGTGGTGTTAATGATAATTGGTGTGGGCAAGGACAAGGTCAAATAGATCAGAGGGCCAGAATAAAGAGTTCTGTTTAATGACTTTGTATATGATAGGGTTTGCATTACAAATCAGTAATGATAGACTATGGTTTGGGAAGAATTAACATATTCAATTTGTAAACTCATAGTCAGGTGATATTGTACTCAAAAATATCTATTTTTATAAAACCACTAGAGGCCCAGTGCACAAAAATTTGTGCACTGGAGGGGAGTCCCTCAGCTCGGCCTGCCCCCCTCTCAGTCCGGGAGCCCTCGGGATGTCCTACTGATGGCTTAGGTCCACTCCCTGCGGGAGGCGACCGGCGATCCTGGGAAGGTACTGCCCCCATCACCCCCTCACTGCTGCTGCTTCTGGCCTCCCTCTGTGGGAGGTGGCCGGGTCAAACAGGGGAAGGTGATGCCCCCATCGTGCTGCTGCTGCTGCCACTGCCAGCTGTCACGGCTACCTGAGCCTCAGCCTGGGCCTCTGCTGCGGCTTTGTCCGGAAGACGTCTGGTCTATTTAGTATATTACCCTTTTATTAGTATAGATTGTTGTCCAGTTGGACAACTTACAACTTAAACTTCTGCAAAGCCCATGCATTGTTTCATGGATGCAGGGTCTTCCCCTTTATGGAGGGATGTAAAGGAATTTTATGAAGGAACAGGAAGGATTTTTAGTTAAATTTAGCTAAATTAGGTGAGAGAAGTACTCAATATTTAAATAGCACACCAATTTTCCTGAGATAATTTGAGACTAATTTAAATAAAAAGTTCAGAGTTAGGAGAACCTTTACTGTTAATCAGAAATAAAAGGTTTTGTCATCACTTTACTGTTAATCGGAAATATAAGCGTTTATCATCAGTGTGCATTCCCCCACCACCACCCCACCACCCCAGTCTCTGCCTTGAATACAATAGAGGGGTGGTAATTCATTAAGGAAGAAAGATAGATAACGCTATCCTAAGGTGTCACCAAATAGTAGTTGCTAGCATTGCCTAAAAAGACAATGAATAAGTGAGTTTTAAGGTGAGACCTGAATGACTAGAAGATCCCAGCCATGCTAAGATGAAAGGAAAGGCATTCCAGGCAAAAGGAACAGCCACTGCAAAATATATATGGCTGTTTTCAGAATGAAGGCTAGCGTGGCCACAGCATTTTCCACAAAAACAGAGAGGGAAGGGTAAATAGTTAGGCCTGGGTGGCTTGAACATTGCATCCAAACTGTGTTTTGCAACAATCTTAAAATGATATACCTTCCATATTCCTAACTTGGGGTTTCACAAGCTCGTAAGTGTCACACACCACTATCTGCTGTTCTATGCACGCAAGAACAACTTGTGTTGCATGGCCTACTAGGTATGAAATAAGGAAAATTGGGTGTACTTGTTCAGTCACATTTTTATGGGCCTAGAAAGGTACTAAGAGATTTCAGGTTTTAATGAAATTGATGAAGAAACACCAGACTCTGGTCTTAGGGAGCTTATACCTTACAAGGGTGTTAGCTCAGGCTCTGCCAGTGTTTGTGTAAAGGTTGCTAATTTAGTTGTCTTCTCTTGGCATCTATAAACCATGAGGGGATTTGGCTAGGTTACTATTAGGGTCGCCACCTAATAGTCAATGTCAGTGATTCACCTTTTTAATTACCTAAAATGGATAGGTCACAGCATTCTATCTTTCGTGCACACCAAATGTAATTTGAGTCAGTGGTTAAATTGTCATGCTAACGGGTGGGTATAGAACTGTCAGGTTATAATACTACATATTTTAGGCTCAGAATGTATTCTCCTCTAGTTTATTTTAACTCGGTTCTGAAGCTTGTGCTGTAACTGGTTTTGAATGTCTTACCTTTCCCCAAATGTTATGGTTAGATGTGTTTACAAAGAACTATTAGTAATTGTTATGATATGTCTAGCTTAATTTGATACGTCAGAACCATCCAAATCATTCTCTTTCTCTGTCCATATACATATATACATGTGCCTGTATGTGTTTGTGTGTATACTAGTAATGTGTACACATATATAATACATGTAGTACAGTTATAATTGAATTTATATTGTATCTTCCTGTAGCAAGAGTCATGACATTCTTCTAACATAATAGAAGGAAAAATATGATGATGTATTAAACTCAGATGTGTTTTAGGACCAGTTATTTATTTCTGTTTTAGAAATGAAGATTATCACTTTACTGTTAATCAGAAATATAAGACTTTATCATCAGTGTTCATTTTTCCCCATCTATGCCCAATGATCGCATTTGAATTCTCTAGATCTCATTTAGAACTGCATTTCACTTTTAAAAGTTGGGTCTTATTTTGGGCTAATAAATATAACAGAAAAGTCTATTTAAATAGCACTATAGTGGAAATTATTACAAATAACCGGAAAGTTTAGTCGAATGCTTCAATAAATATTGCCAATTAAAATAATGAATGCAAGTCAGCTGCTAAATAGATAAGAAATCATTTCCAGTTATTTCCTCCCACAATTTATTTAAATCAAAATAATTTTCTTGGTAAAAACAGTATTTTGGAATAAGTAGCGCAGAATCCTTAGGAATTCTTTAATTCATAATTTTTTCTATACCCCAGTTTATAGTTAATATGGTTAGAATTTTAAAAGACAGAGATTATATTGGTTATTGGTCCTAAAGTCATATTTTATTGGGTTTTACACTTACTCTGGGTGATATTTAAATGATGCCAAAGCTACATGTTGCAATCAAGATAGCAACAGTATTCTTTCCTTCTTTCTCCTTCCAATCTTTTGAAATGTAATGCATGGAAATTTTTCTTTCATATGTTAAGTGTATTTCTTTGCTGAATATAGTGTGCCTCACTGAAGTATTCCCTTTTTTGCCAAAAACACATCAGTCATTCACAAATATTCAGTACTCTGAGAATGAAATTTTTTTTAGCAACTTGGGTAGTTGGAGAAAGCCAGTTTGCAAAGATTTCTAACTCCACGGTGTTTAATGTATCTGTGGAAGCTGGGGCTGAGATTAGCACCCAGCATAGAGGTAGAGTCCTAGATACATGGGACCCTGCCAGCTACCATATCATAGACCAAGGTTTGTAGCTGATTAGTAGCATGATGCTAATCAGCTTTGTATTTTGTGGATGAGATAAAAATGTATTACAGTTTTCAAGAACAAACTAGGTTCTGTCCCTGAACACATTCATTAACATTTCAGGAAAATACCTATAAAGTAAAAATAAAATCCTTGAATGAATTAAAACATGGAAATTCAAATAAGGAAAGCCAAGATCTAGAACAATGCCCGATACATAATAATTGTTCAATGAATGTTTGTTGAATGAGTAGGTGAATTAATAAATTGAAAATTATTTATAGCAACAAAAATTGTTTATTTTATTAAAATGTACATATACCTTTGTACTTTATGTTTCTAGGCCCCATTATTATACTGGGTTCTCTGAGTATATATTTTAAAAATCCAATCCTTAATTTAAGGGAATTAAAGCAGAGCCTCTCTTAATTTGTCATGATACTTTTATTAAGGGGATGTTGTTAGGCATTGTAGCTATGTCATAATTTAAATATGGAGATACTTCAATGACACTTAAGGTGTTTGGGGGCTGTTTCCTTCAGACTAAAGTGGCATTTGCAGCTGTGCTGTGAACTCTTCGTTCTCCTGCTGGCCTCTTTCTAGTGGACACATCCTGTTATCCTAATTTATTATGTGCAATAGAGTTAGTTAGGAAAGAGAATGGAATGTCACCTTATGATGCTACTCAATATCCTACTTACTGGGAACTCTAAAGGAAAACCCCAACTCACCCCCCCCCCCCCCGCCAGAAAAATCTCCACAGAGCAATATGATGTGTGTCAAGTTCAGATTCTAGTGTGACCGTAAATTGAGCATCTGCTCTGGCTTAGATAAAAAATCAAACATCATAGTGGTAAAAATGTTCATGAATAGATTATTTTAAAAGACCAACATCAGATTCTAGGCTTCTTTATTTTTTGAGAAAAAAAAAAATTCAACCCGCATTCTATAGAATTCTGATTTCCCTTTCTATAAACATGAATATTTAGTCCAATTCCTAATTTCTTGGCTCAAAACTGGTGACCTCACACATAGAAAAACTCACTTTCTAATGTGGAAAGGCAGATACGCCTGCAAAGGTCATGTGTGACGAGCTCCACGTGTTTATGGCATCAGGGACTTGCTAGGCTTCAGCGGACTGCCTGACATCCTCCATTCACTGCTTTCCACCTGAGTCTGTGTGCTTGCTTGTTTGCTTGCTTGCTTGTTTAAAAAACATCATCTATTCTCTTTCTGATTCGGAGGATGGAGGGTCGTCAGGTCTCCAAAGGCTGATATCCATCAGCGTTGGCTGGGGCGGCACCCTCACCTGGGCCTTGGAGTACTTTTCAAGCTCATTGGGGTTGTTGACCAGGGTTGGTTTCTTGTAGTTACAGGATGAAGGCCCTGGGGGTTTTTGTGGGCTGTCAGCTTGATTCATTGTCACCCTTGAGAGCAGTGGTTCTCAACCTTATAATTCCTCATGTTGTGGTGACCCCCAACCATAAAGTTATTTTCGTTGCTACTTCATAACTGTAATTTTGCTACTGTTATGAATCGTAATGTAAATATCTGATATGCAGGATATATATTCATTGTTACAAATTGAACATAATTAAAGCATAGTGATTAATCACAAAACAATATGTAATTATATATGTGTTTTTCGATGGTCTTAGGCGACCCCTGTGAAAAGGTCGTTCGACCCCCAAAGGGGTTGCGACCCACAGGTTGAGAACCGCTGCTCTAGAGGCTCTGCCACATCACATTCTCATTAAATACATGTTAAGCTTCACATTTCTCTGATTTCTTCTAATACTAGTCAGAGAAAACTTCTCTTAAAGAGTCCCATATGACCAAGTTAGGCCCACGTGGGTAATATCTTAAAGTCAACTTATTACTCACATCACCTTAATTCGTAACACGCCTTAATTACACCTGCAAATTCCGTAATCATGGAGGTAACACCAGGTGGGAGCCTCACATGAATCACCTTACAGTTCTGCCTTCCTCAGGAATTTTTTGAAAATGTATTATTTTTGATGCATTCTAGAGCCATCTCATCCTCCGGCTCAGCTCCAGTTACCAGCTTTGTGCCGATAACTCACCAATATCTAGCCTAAGCCCCTACCTCACTCCAGAACCTTTAGACCTGCATCAGCAACTCCCAATGTCCATTTAGAGGCCCCACAAACAGCTAACTTTAGAGACTAGATAAAAGACTAGTCACCTGCCTCAGTTTCTATGAACCTAAAAGTCCAACGAATGCATGATGAAAATGAGTTCTGAGGATGCTTAATTTCTTTACTATTCTCCACTTGGAGGTGCACCTAAAGCATGATCGCTTGCACGTGGTAAGAATCCAGAACATTGACTGGGAATGAATGAACAAGAGTCAGAGACCGCCCTTGAGCCATTTCCTCCCCTTCGTTCCCCCTCGCTGCACTCAGAGCCTGACACACCGCTCTCCCAGTTCTCCCATACGTTTGTTCTAAAGAATTAGCTATTTTCTTTATCACACCATCGTCTGCTTCTTGTGTTCTCTTGTTTTCAACCAGGCTTTTCTCACTGCTAATTTGGTCGTTTGCCAACCTTTAGGGACAAGCCCTTGCAGGTAGAGGAGTATAAGAGAAACCAGGGCACCTTAATTAAAGACGAGGCCCTTCATTCCTCTCTCCCACACCCCATTCTCATCCGCCAGGGTTATGACAACAGGGCGGACAGTGGACTTTTGATATTAACTTGGTGAGAAACAGGGCAGTGAGGACAGGAGTCTTCTTTCGCGTGTGAAGGAACTCGGGACTATACTTCTGCCACTGTGGTGACAGCTCTGCCGGCTGAAGTACAGGTTTTTGTTTTAAAAATACAAGTGATCCCCTTCACTTTCTGTTCTCGGTCCTCGCATTCACATGCTCACACACACTGTGTTCATTTTTCCCCCTTTTGAAGTAACAGGAGAAAGTTTCACCATAGACTAATAATCATATATTTTCTGTTTTGATTGAGAATTTAAAAGGGCATTATTCATTATGATTTCACATAAAATTTCATGTATTGGTTTATTGTCCCCCCCAGTGGTTAACTTTTGAGGGATCCCTTTTCTATAACTACGTTGACTTCTATTAATATGAACCCAAATCAATAGTTTGATGTAAACCAGAAAAACAGGGGGGAGAGAGGGAGATGGTACCTGGAGAACCCAAAAGATTCATGAATGGCCTTTAGGTAGTTTCTGAATCCTATGACATTTGCTTCACAGTAATATATTTATGCACATGCACATTTTTCTTGAGAGACTATTCTATGTCTAAGTCTCAAAGTCATGTGTGACCCCAGCAAATACAAGTTATCACTTGTAGAAGGAGTGATCACACATTTGACTGTTTGGCATCTCACACCTGAAGTCAGTAGTCCCAGATTAACACCAGGGGAGGCTATTAGGGCTAGGCTTACCCACAGCCACAGTGCACAGTGGCAAGCAAGATGTGCCCTCCCTGCACAATATTGAAAAAGTAGAGACAGAACTAAGACAAACAAAGCAGCCTAATCCCAAAAGGACCAACAAGCTTTAAGGGAACCACTGTGTCAGTGCAGTACGTGATGGGCACTTTGATGGCCCCCTGTCATCTTTAAAAACAGGAATATGCCTAATCTGTTGTGAAACAAGCCCCTTACAACAGTAAAATGAAATTTAAAATTATCCTATATAGTAAAAGCCTAATATGTTAAGTGTCCGACCATTTGTTCAACCTTTCGACCAGTCCCTATGATTCGCCCTGACCACCAGGGGGCAGACACTCCGACTGATAGGTTAGCTTGCTGCTGGGGTCCAACCCATTGGGACTGGGCGAGACAAGTCGGACATGCCCTGGAGCCCTCCCTCGGTCCCTACCCTGCCTGATCATGCACTGGTGGGGTCCCTGGGCCTGGCCTGTGGGATGGGCCGAAACCGGCTCTCCGATATCCCCAGAGGGGTTCTGGATTGCAAGAGCGTGTGCACCGGGCCTCTAGTTTCAAAGGAAAACTTCAGCCATCTGAAGTGTTTATTCCCAAGTGAATTGAAATAGGCATGTGAGATTGCGTTGTGTGTGACCTGACCCTTAAACTGATCCGATGATGGAAAATGAAAGTTGGTGTCCATAAGCCCAGTGCCTGGCTTATTAGTTTTACACACATTTGTCAGCTCTGCTAAATGATTAAACACTTTGTGTGGACAGTGATCCTAAAGCAGTGATGGCGAACCTATGACACGCCTGTCAGAGGTGACACCCGAACTCATTTTTTTGGTTGATTTTTCTTTGTTAAATGGCATTTAAATATATAAAATAAATATCAAAAATATAAATCTTTGTTTTACTATGGTTTCAAATATCAAAAATTTACTATATGTGACACGGCACCAGAGTTAAGTTAGGGTTTTTCAAAATGCTGACACGCCGAGCTCAAAAGGTTCGCCATCACTGTCCTAAAGCTTGGTTCCAGGGCCCTACTTCACAGACCAAAATGAAAAAGATGCTAGCAAAAATTATACTTTAGCTACTATGCCTTGAAAAAAAATAATTCCATTTATATTAATGAGTTTATGGGTGAGGTCATGAGGACTCATTCTAGGAAAGATCTCTTTCAGTGTAATCCTATCTAGAGAGAGTTAAATGAGTTATGTTTGACTTGGCGGCCTAAGTCAGAAGCAAATTACGTGTCAAATAATGCCACAGTTTTTTCACTAATGACAGACAGTGGGAAAATGGTTACCATGTGTCAAACATTAAAGAGGTTAATATCTCTAAGGTACAAATCTAAACTCTAAATCAATAAGAAAAATAACATTAATTTAGTGGAAAGATGGTCAAAGGTATGAAGAGCACCTTCATAGAGGAAGAACCAAAAATGGCCCATAAATAAATGAGTAGATGATCAATCTCAGTCACGATTAATACATTGATGAGGTGCTATTTTTGTGTCCATTATATTGGTAAAAGTAAAAAGACTCCTAATACCCAGTGTTGATTAGGGTTTTGAGTAAAAGGCACCCTTAGTGGAAGAACATACAGATAAAAACTGGTATGAGCATAATTTGCAGTACTATCAAAATTTAAAAAGTACATACTCTGCAGTTCAATAATTCCACTTAAATACTATACCAAAATACTTGCACAAATGCACAAGAATTTGTATAGGATATTTATTTGCAGTGTTATTTATAGTCATGATAAATTGAAGGCGATTCCAGTTATTGGACAAAACAAAAATCAATAGCCATAATCCATATTCTAAAATGCTAAATTAAAGTCATTAAATTTAATAAGTAATGACAATATATTAGGGAAGAATTGGATAGATATATTATTGAGTGGGGAAAAAACTCAAAATGTATTACTACATACATATAGGATGGTAAACTCAAGAAATGAGTCCATAATATCATTTTAGTGCTATAGGAACAGAATAACATTTTAAATAAGAGTATTTTAATCTAAAGAAAAAAAACACACTAGAATGAAACATATAAATTAAAAAAAGTTGTTAGTCATGATTTTATATATATACATATATGTATATATGTATTCTTTTCTCAATGTGTTAACTTGAAATTGAAAGTATTAATAAAATTAATTCACTAATAAGATTAATTACACATTAAGATAATGATGCTATGTTATTATTTTTATTCTGCAGATCTCTTGCAGATAATTTTTACTTAGTTTATTATACCATCTTATTCTCCTTTCTATACTTTAGAAAGAGCTCACAATTATACAAGCCAGTTACCTATTACTTGCAGAAATGTCACTCACTATTAATATCACTTTGTAGCACAGAAAAAAATTTTAGCATAATTAGAGGCAACCAGTCTGCTTAGAGTTGGTTAATTAAGTTGCAAAATTCTAAGGGAGATGATGAACTAAGTAGACATATGTATATAGAGCTTTCTGTTCTGCTTTTTTATCAAATGTTTCTGGCACCTGGGTTTCTCAACTGCCCTTCTGTTGAATCTGATTTTCAAATTCATGTTTGGAAGAGCAAGTAGTACTCTCTGGGCAAGTAAGCTCTTCATTTGTAGAGTGATGATATGTCAACACACATTTTCTAAAATAACAGCCCTACTACCCTCAATGTCTTGGAAAGAGTTACCTGATACCCAGAGATTGGAATACAACTAGCCGAGAGCCTTGGACATAAAGCAGGAGGGTTTGTGAAAGAAGATATCCCAGAGAGCTGGAGCCTTGCTCTGCTGTGTCGACATGTCTAGAGCTCAGAATAAAATTGAGTTTCCTGCTTTAGCCATAGCTGGGTCTTAAAATAACCTGAAGAAATTATAGTTCTGATTACATAGAAAGTGAAGGACTTAGAACATTCTCCTAATAAAGCCATGAGAATGACACGAAGCTTAGTCACCGGCAGTCCTTCTCTAACAGGCATTTTAGAGAGAAAAATAGAGCTCTGAAATTGGATAATTTGATTTGAAATCTTGCCTAATAATTTTAAGAATTCAAAAAAACCTTTCTTTTTTGGCCAAAAAAATTAATGATCTAGAATCCAATTATGAAAGAACAGGCTTTTAAAATGTTTGATAGCTCCAGTAATAGAAAAAAATATAATGGCCTGAAAAATCACATTCTACTGGAAATCTCAATCTTGGGTATCTTTGCTTTTTGCATTTTGAATGGGCGCATTTAATGTCATTTCCTTTTGGGAACATGGCGTTGGAACAGTAGATGGGGTATTTGATTCTGTGTTGGAGCCTATCTGCTAGAGTACAGATTTTAGGAGCAAAACACTTCTTGTTTCACTTTAATTCACAAAGGGAGATGTCTCACTTGATGCCTTGACATGTGTCATATCACAAATCGTTTACATGGAATTCGTGCCCATCATCCATCTATTTGATTCACACACCATGAATGAAATAAACAAAATGGATAAAGCTTCTAATACTTCCAGTGAAAAAAATAGTGCTATTACTTTCACCTTTAATGGGCTACCCCACATGGCATTGATTGCCACACTGTCTCACTCTGTTTATTTATGTGCTATTTACTTTCTCAGGATAGTTTGATTCACATAGTGCTTGGGATGTAGCCATATCAGTAGTATGACTGATCATAAACAGTAGTCTAGGATTTCCAACTTTAAGAAAATAACAGGATAACAAAACAAGTAAAGGGAATGTATATTAAGATATTTAATTTTTACTTATAAATAAAAAGGAAAACATTCAATTAATAAGACTTTTTGATTAATATTCAGAAATGGTTCCAGTTATTTTTACTGGATAGTTAGCTGGATTTTTGTATTTCACATTAGATTGAGATTCAACTAAGCCTTCGCAAAGTGCCTTGAAACAGGAGGTTGAAAAAACATTTGTTGAAAGGAAAAAATCAGTTATTGAAATATTGTGTCTTCTGTTACCATTCTTGAGAAACAGTGGTGAGACAACTTAGTAGAAGTGACTAACAACGACAGAGATACAGAAGACAGGATGTAAGTCTCCAAGGTAATCAAGACCATCAAGAGGATGTTAGACCAAAATTAACACCGAGAGAAATGTGTTATGCATATATTACAGCCCACGGGGAGAAATCTGTTCATTTATAGGGAAATTGCCTCGCTGTGAATGGCTAAGTTGGCTCCTCGAAGCACACATACACACACACACAGACACACACACACCCCACTTAGGGCCATTCAGAAGTAACAACCATACATTGAAAGATTTAAAATAATAAAGCATCTCATTATTAAATACATGTTTGGACCTAGGGATGGACAGTTTAACAGAGAAATAAATGATAGGGATGTGGAGGACTCCAGGGTTAATTAAGGTCCCAGACTAAGAAATTCCGAGGAGCCAGAACCTTCTAACCATATGCTCAGCATCCACTCCCAGCTCCCAGGCCACGTTTTCATTTCTCCTCTTTATCCCCAGGATTGGTAGTCTGTCCTTAGCCTTTTCCCAGGTGTACAACCAAATAGGATCTTAGTGTCTTAACTTTGAATCCAATATAACATAAAGTTCTTTTGCTAGTACTAACAGGATAAAGGCAGCTTATGAACACACACATACACACACACACATTCAAAAAATCTAATTTCTTGCCCCATATAATTTTGATTTCGATTTTCTAGGTAAGGCAGTTGAAAAGGGGACAAGGATGTCTTAAAAAATAGTAATAGTCCATGAGATTCAATGAAGTGGTAAGAACTTTCAGTGTACGCTATTGTACTCCTTCCTCTGTAGGTGGTAAAAAAAGTGAGGAAACTGAGCACCTACAGGTTGAGCAACTTAAATTAAAAGCCATTTATAGGATGAGAGGAGAGATAACTGGAAGAAGATATTTAAAAATATAACCTTCCAGGTATAGAGAAATAAGTATGAGCAATATAATGTACAGCATGAAGGCTAGAGTTCACAATGTTGTATGATACTATATAGGACAGTTGTTCAGAGAGTAAATTCTAAGCGTTCTCATCACAAGAATATTTTTTCTTGTGTCTACAGGAGATGGTGGATGTTAACTAGACCTGTTGTGGTAATCATTTCACAATGAATGTAAATCAAACTATCATGCTATATTCCTTAAACTCACACAGTGATGTATGTCACTTATCTCTCAGTAACATGGGGAAAAACATTTGTGGGTGCCCACTGAATGAATGGTGTGAATCCAGAGGGAATGATGCTTACAGAGCACACTGTGTAGAGTGGAGGGAAAGGTGAAGTAAACAGAATGGAAAAAACGGATAGCCAAAACTGGATTACGCAAAATTGGGAAGATCTTGTTACCTTTCAAAGGAGGTAATTGAAGGGAACTTCCCTTTGTTTGAGGGGGGCTGGAAGGCCCAGGAAGAGGTGAGGCTATAAAACAGGCAGGAGACAGATGATTAAGGGCCTTTAATTCCAGGCTAAGACAGTGACTGTGCACCTCCGAAGGATTTTAAGCAGTGGAGCTGCATGATCAGAAATACTTCTTAGAAAGGTAACTTTGGTTACAGTGTAAAGGAGGGGGCACTCCTTAAAATGAGTTGTGTGAGCCCTAGCCAGTGTGGCTCAGTTGGTTGACATCATCCCGTGCACCAAAAGGCCGCTGGTTGAATTTCCTGGTCAGGGTACATACCCAGGTTGTGAGCTTGATCCCCGGGAAGGGGGCTTACAGGAGGCAGCCTATCCATGTGTGTGTCTCTCTCTCCCTTCTCCCTTCTGCTCTCCCTAAAATCAACAAAAACATTTTTTAAATGAGTTGTATGACTATCATTCAGCCTGTTAACTATTAACTATATGTGCCTCGGCAGAAATAGGGAGAAAATAATGAGTGGGAACTGCATGGACCACAAATAGAGAAATTATAACTTGATGTAAAAATTAGAGGACAAAAATCTAGCATGTCTCTTAGTTTTCTAGCCTTCATGACTGGATAGATGTGATGCCATTATTCACTCATTTGACAGGATTTTTTCTGACCCTTTATGTGCCAGACATTGGTTAAATGCCTAAGATAGATGAGGGAACAGAACCAACAACCATGTACACTTGCCCTGTGGAGCCTGGTGGGAAACATTGACCAGTTTCACTGGGTAAGGGACAGGGAAAGGATCATAGCAGAAAACCCTTAAGCAGCAAAAACACAGGAGGGGAGAAATCCCCCTGGAAACTTCAACATCTGGCTCGGTTAGCTGTTGTCAGAATAATCAAGTAAACATTGTATATGGGCATTGGGCCTCTGTGCACACACACATCCTTACATGTATACATATATTTACACATAAAATGAAGCCGAAGATGATAATACGTATATACTTCACTACTGTATTCCTTTGAGGACTAGAAGCGATTTTTTATACTTGAAGACAATTCTAACTATAGTCTTAAGGAGTGCAGGGATTTGAAACTCAGAATTACTAGTCAGTTGTAAACTTCAGACGTAGACCATTGCCTTTTGTCATTGAAAGGAACTAACATTGCTTCAGCCCTCTGCTTTGTGAGGGGGGCCACTCTCAGAGTTATACTTGAGAGGCTCACTCCCTGCTATTATTAGTAGTTGTCCAAGTTACAGGAAGTATGCAACTGGCACAAAGGTTGGAGGTGGGAGAATGGCATATTATGGATTGTGGCTTCAAGATATTTTAGCTTAAAGTCAATAGCATACAATTTTTAAAAGTATTAATACAATTGAAAATAAAGTTCAGGCATGGGGAAGGAGGAAGTTTAAGAGAGTAAACATTAAGAGGTGGGCAAAGACACTACCTAAAAGATAAATCATAAGTAAGGATATAAAGTAATAACAAAAATAATAAGATGAAGAAAAACGATACAAATAAATAATACAATAATCCTAAAAGGCTAATATGCAAATAGACCAAACTGCGGAACAACGGAACAATGGAACAACCGGTCGCTATGATGTGTGCTGACCACCAGGGGGTGTGCGCAGAACATGGCAGGTGTCGACCATGGCGGGATGGTGGAGCAGGTGAGTGGGGGTGCCAGGCCAAGGCGGCCAGGGGCATTGGTTGCTGTCACTGGGGCGAGCCTCTGGTGGTTACTGAAAATTCTTTGCTCCCGCATGCCGCAGTTCCGCCAGGCACTCGCACCTGCTGCCCACACTGGCCCTGCTCCAACCCACTGTCAACGCTGTCCCCGCTAGCACCTGCAGCCGGCGCTGGAGCTCCTGCATCATTGGGATGCAGGCACTGATCCCAATCGCTCGGAGCCATCAGCGGGTGCAAGCAGTGGCTGTTGGCCCTGATCACCCCTGAGGGTTTCTTTACCTCCCCCTGCTCCTCAGGTGCCATTGGTGCAGCAGCCTCTGCTCACACCCATTGATGGCACCAGCCCCGCACATACCCTCTGAAGTCGCCAGCCCCAATTGCTCCACCATCAGCGGGTGGGAGTGGCAGCGGCGGTGGTGGCCGGAGTGGGACTGCCAGCAGATAGGGGACCAGGGGCTGTGGCAAGAGGGGCCGGGGCAGGGGCGCAGAAGATGGGCCGAGAACCGCCCCTATGTCTACAGCAGCCTCTCAGCCCACAGTTTCTTTCAAGGTGCACGAATTTGTGCACTGGGCCCCTATTTAAGAAATAATAATACAAGAGTAAACTGTGTTTTGCATACTCATGACTATAAACCCTCTTTTGCCCACCTTGTGTATTGTGGGTGTGTGTGTGAGAGAAAGAGATTGTGAGAGACACAGAGAGAGAGAGAGAGAGAGAGATTTAGAGAATGAATCGGATTGAGTGGATATGAATTATAACTCTAATAAAACATTTTCACCCCAATACCTGATGCAAAGTATATATGGAGATTTTCTGCTAAAGAGTTTGGCTAGAAGAAGATTGTCATGAAACTAAGTGATTTAAATATGTATGAAACAAAACTAGAAAAGTATGTACACAGAAGGAAAGTTGCTTTTCTACATTGAATATCATGCTTTTAATACACCACCCAAGAAATCTTCCGAGTCTTCAAAAAATAAATCTAATTCTGCCTGAGAAATGATATTCCTCTAATTCATCTTCAGGCTTTAGTAAAATTATCCATATGTATATGAAATAATGTCCATTCTAAACTGTGATATCCAATTCATGTTTTTTTGGTAAACACTGAATTGTTTTTGCTTTTTTAAAGCTGTTGGTTTTATATACTCCTGCCTCCCCTTTTTCATGGCTTATGTATGCTGTCATTAAAATTAGAAATGCTACTGAAACGGAATATATTAATGGCTTAGTGAAGATAGGATTGCTCTTTGGATATAAGGCTGTGGTTCCCCATAAACTAAGCCTGGCCGTGCAGAGCAGGGCAGGATGCTCTCGGCCTGTTCTCTGGAGCTTGGAGTCTTTGACCTTGGGTCCACCTCACTTTGAGCATGCACGGCTCCTGGATTACTGTTCTACAGGTATCTTTTACTCTCTGCAAATGGTTTCTGGTTCCCCTGACTTTCAGTCCTAACTGCCAGTCCTGCCACTCCAGCAGCTAACACCCCACATTCTCTAAAACAGAGGTGGGGAACCATTTTTCAACCAAGGGCCATACAAAATTATCCACTCAAAAATTAGCCTGCTCTATTTGATCAAACATTTAATGAACTCACCCCTAATGCCTTGGCAGGGCCAAACCCAATGATTGTGAGGGCCTTACACAGCCCATGGGCAGGATGTTCCCCACTCCTGCCCTAAAACATAATGTCCTGTAGTTTCTTCATGTTGTGTCTTTACATGTCACTCAACAGTTGTTCTGTACCAGATGAAACTCATTCTTTTATGTATTACGTGGGGGTACATTAAGAATCACTTCCTTGAGGAAACCTGCAATTTTCATGGGGAAAGGTCCACAAAATATACAATGGATTAATATATGAACTTCTTGATATATTTTCTTGGCATCCTATAGCAATGGTTTAAGTTAATTTTGAGAATTCTTGTGTCTTGAATCATCTTTTTGCTAGACTGATGTATAAATCCTTCCACTGTCTGCTCCCGACACCCAAAGGGCTCATGTTGTGAACACTGCCCAGCGAACCACTAAAACCCAGTGGGAATCACATATAAAGGGACTCAAATATGAAAAGGATGGTATTTTACGAGCAGTGGACATTTTTGTCATAGGTATTTCAACTGACACTGGCTTTATTACTACCCTGCGTCCATCTACATCTGAAGTCTCAGACTCCAGTAGTTGTAATACAATAGGTGTAAGAGGTGGCAAAAGCCCATTCTTGTCAGTGTGTCACCAAACATATTATCAAAGTTAATCTCATAAGGGTGTCAGAGGAAATTAAAGTTGCCTTTGGCTCTGTGCTGTAGGAACAGACTGAAATTTCAAACTCCCTCAGTAGCTGCCTGCATAGCCGCAGCAGGAAGCCTTCAATTAGCTGTATCAGTTCTATTTGTAGTACAAAGGATCTATGGCTTAGGCTAGCCTACATCACTTAACAAAGGAAAATACCCAACTAGATCTTAACAGTCTGGCGAAGTGCAGCCTGAGAGAAAAGGATACACAGGGTCAGGCAGGAGCATGGAGCATAGTAACTGGTTCAAAGGCGAAGGGTCTTAGGCGGGGCTTTGAACCATGTTCTGTGTAGTCAATAAGAAATTCAGCCAAAATTTCTTGGAAAGAAAGGTAAGCCAGAATGCAGAGCAGCATTCTCTATTCTAGATAGTATACCAATACAATTCAGTAATATGAAGTGATTTAATAGAGAAAAAGACAGTCTTTTAGAGGAATGGTGTGTAGAAGAATTCTTGAGGTTATAATTAGAAATTCTTATGGATTTGACAGTGAAAGATGATTTCCATATGATGCTCAGCCTGGCCCTGTTTCTGGAACTACAGTTAAGAAAAACGTGGAGAAACATGAAAGAGAAAGCATTAGAGACTGCTAGTGTTTCTAGTATTTTCTTTGACTTTTTGAAACTATACCTTACACTAATTTTTGAGAGAAAAAATTTGGAGAGTGAAACTTGCATGTCTTTTGCATAATTTTAGTTAAAGCCGAATGATCTCAATTTTACCAGCTTTGTTTTTCCTCTTTTGCCTCTTGCTCCTTCTGCTATATGTACTATGGCTAATTAAGTAAATTAATGTTGAAAAAAAGTTTTTGAAGCATTTATAAAATTGGTGGGGATCTCTGGGTAACAGCACAAAATTAGATTTGAAAGTCATGGAAAGAAATACTGTGGCTCAATGAGGAAGTTAGGTTTGTGATACTACTGAAAAAAATCTCTATTTTGGTTTTCTCTAAATTAGGGTTCACAATACAAAAGTCATTCTGAGAATATGATTAAGATAAAAAGTCTGATATTTTGCACAAAATTTTGTAATTATTTTTGGAAGATAATTTTCACAGATGAAAAGATTGATCAAATTAAAATAAGTATCTTTAGGGAACCAATCGATGAGTTTCCTGAATTGATATATTCATGTGGAATTTAAATGATGTTAAATTTTAATATTTTTTTAGTTCTGAACTTACTGGCATGTGTATCTTATATAAATATAGTTTGTATGAGATGTTCTCTAAAGCAATTTTAAGTCAAATTAATGAATTAATTTTTCAGAAAGTATACTTTTGGAGCTGATAAGTAGCAAAGATTAATACTAGTGTACTAGTAACATAAGTGTAGAGAAACACATTACTGTAGCATCTTATATGTAAGTGGAAACAAATAAATTATTAAGGTAGAACAGTACAGTTGACCCTTGAACAATATGTGATTGAACTGCACAAGTCCACTTATAATGCTGATTTTTCCCCCCAATAAATACCTGTATAGTTTTCAGTCCATGGTTGGGAGCTGCAGATGCAGAGGGCTCACTGTAGGCATTGATACACACCATTTTATATAGGGACTTGAGCTTTCCTGGATTTTGGTATCTGCAGGGTTCCTGGAACCCATCCCCTGTAGATGTCAAGGGACAACTAAGTTTTGGGGGAGTCAAAAGTTGTAGTGAATTTTCGATTGTGCGGGGTGTCAGTGTCTTGAACCCTGGAGCTGTTCAAGGATCAACTATATATTCATAAGCCTGAAGAAGGAATGGACTAAATGCTCTTCTGGGTCTTCAGATCAAATGGACTTTTGGTCCTTCACTTCAAAAAATGAGATATGACCTATAATAATAACTTTTCCCCCCTTTTACTTAGTTTTTCGTAGTTCCTATTAGAGCATTAAAAATTACTTACACTCATAATTATATACAAGAGCAATCTCTTTGGTAGGAGTTTTATTCTAAAAGTTATACAAAGTTTCCAATTCATAAATAACTTTGCACTAATAGCATTAATACTAAATATACATTTTATGGTAGTGATAAATACACAAAAAGATAAGAATCGAGAATAAGGATTTATTATGGATTATAGCTTATCATCATTCAACATATGAAGCAATAGAAGGTAATACTTCTCCATTTTCATTGCTCTTTCCTTCTAGATCAACAATTCCCTGATATTTGAATAAAATAAAAAGTTAATGCTTTAAGAACGGCACAATAATATAATAATGTATATTCTACCTGAAACAACGTTGTTAACATGCTATGGAAGCTGCTTCCAGAACTGAGGGAGAGACTTGGGCATGTGATGTTAGCCAACCCTGTGACCACTTCAGAAAAATAAACAATGTTTTACATACCAATGTTGAACAAAAAATGATACCCTTACTAAAAGCCACTTCTGCTGCGTGGTTCCAGCAAATGATTTATACATTTAGTAAGATGGCAGGGATTTTCTCAGCTAATGAAAAATCTTCTAGGAAAAGAAATGCTTGTTGAGAAGTCTCTGAAAGGGTGTGAAGTTTCTTATTTTACATTCATTAACTTTTTATTTTATTCAAAGATCAGAAATAGGTGGTTGGTCATGCATTGTAAACTCACCACCTGGGTCCACCCAGCTCTCTGAGGGATTTCCCCCTCATGTCACAAATTTCTGAAGATATATTTCATGTTTGTGAAAGCATTGGGTGCATAATTTTATAGACATTTTTATAATGTACATTATAAACATTATATATACAAATATATAATTATATACACAAATCTATAATTACATACAAATGTATAATTATGTACTACACATTTATGTGTAGATGTATGAAAAATAAAGTATATGTACCCAACACTTGGAATAGTGTTGGGAGTTTAAATATAGACATGTAGTCTTAAAAAATCAGATCAATCAGTATAGAAAGGCTTACAGTGAGAAGAAGCTGTTCTCTTTCCCATTTCGTCTTATTGCTGTCCTGTTTCCCATATTAGTCAATTTTAACAATTTCTGATTTTTATGCTTAAGGTGATGATGTCTGTATCTTTAAATAAAATACTTGATTTATTTACTTTAAACATTGTCTATTGACCTATTGCATGGTGATGAGAATAACTTACTAATTTTCCTCTTTCCTCTCCTACTTCATAATATAGGTACACCACATTCTTGTTTTTTCCACTTATTATTATTGTCATCATTATCTCAACTGTTTATTAGTGCTCAGTAAATTCAGGAATAATGGGATTCTTTACTGGTCTTCAGTTTGTTGAGGCATATGCAGATTTCAATGATTTGGAATGTAAGACTAGCAAACTGGAAACACCCTTAAATGTGCTTTATTAAGTAAAGTGGTTACACTCAAACTACTATATTTTTGTTAAGAAAATAAAAATTTAAACCGCTTGACTTAAACTGGAGGGAATTGTTAAATGATGTATCTTGATTTCTTCAAATTCTTTCCTCTGATGTGCATGTAATTAAGAACCAAATAAGAAATGGACTAAGAAAAAGAAAAAGAAAAACTTAAAGGAAAGTTGACTTTTTCTATTATTGAAAAACACACACCACACAACCATAAAGTTAATGCATGGAGTATAGGTGTTTTTTGACAGTCTTTCATAAACGAAGTGATGAATTTCTTATAAATAAGGAAATGGGGAGGAAAAAAAGAAAATCCCCTTTATCCTTTTCTCCGATTCATCGACTAGCAATCCTGTCTTTGTGTGCTTGTGTGAGCAAAACTCAATGCCTTGAACCTCCCAGACCATAGAGTTCTTAACTTTTTTTATGAGTCTTCCTTTATCAAAGCCTATTGTTCCTATTTTAATGTACTAGGTAACTTCCTTTATTAGCTATATATTAATTGTAAATAATCGAATTTTTATTTTTTTACTTTATGCTTTTTCTCTGCCTCCTCCCCCCAGGTTTGTGTTGATCTCTGCCACAAGTCAGGGCCTCTCAGATTTAGGCATGAACATTTACTCACTGGAAACTCATTACTTGTGTGGCAGTTGTAGACTAGAGGGCCTCCTGGGCAGGAGACTTGGGTAGTTAGCAGTCCTTTGATTGGGGTGTGTGTGTGTGTGTGTGTGTGTGTGTGTGTGTGTGCCCAGGGGAGGGGGTGGGGAGAGTGTCTTTAGATTTCTTCTCATGAGTTGGTCAGTGTCCTCAGAGAGGAATCTTCCAGGCTTCTACGTGAGGGGAATACATTTAGCTACCAGAGCTCAGGGAGTACGATGGCAAGTAGGCACTGCAGACTTGCACTCATCTACTGCTTTTCAGACCTACCTGTGCCCCATGTTATTCTGCTAAGACTGGGGTCCCAGCTCATTTCAGTTCATCCAGGTAACAATGGACACAGTAATGTGGAGGGTGGAGAAGGGCCAGGACAGGAGGAGAGTCTCCTGGTTGTGGGAGAGAAGAAATGGAGATAGAAGTGCTCTGTAAACAGGTCTTAAATCTGTCCCTCTGCCTTTTTTTTTAATTTATTGATTTTTTATTTATTTATTTATTTATTTTTTTTAGAGGGAGAGCACATCAATTTGATGTTCCACTTATTTATGCATGCATTGGTTGATTCTTGTATGTGCCCCGACCGGGATTGAACCACAAGCTTAGCACATTGAGACGAAGCTCTACCCGGCCAGGGCCTAGTCCAGGGGTGGGCAAACTTTTTGACTCGAGGGCCACAATGGGTTCTTAAACTGGACCGGAGGGCCGGAACAAAAGCATGGATGGAGTGTTTGTGTGAACTAATATAAATTCAAAGTAAACATCATTACATAAAAGGGTACGGTCTTTTTTTTTTTTTAGTTTTATTCATTTCAAACGGGCCGGATCCCGCCTGCGGGCCATAGTTTGCCCACGGCTGGCCTAGTCCCTCTGCTTTTGACCAGTCAGTCACCTCCCTTCGTGCCTCTGCCTGCAAGTTCTGAGCCTTTTGGGGATTCTCTGGCATCAGGCTGCTGCTTACTTCCTCACTGCACTTCAGTTCTGATGGTGCTGTCTCCATTCAGCAGGGCTGTTTATCACTATTTCATTCACTTTCCCTCTTCAAAATTTCATTGCACTCTCATGCTCATTTTTGTTGGTTTGCAGAGTTTTAATTATTTTACTGCCATTGTATGGCATTTCTGAAGAGAGCAGAAGTAAATGTATTTAATTAGTTCATCACTTTTATTCAGAAGTCATACAGTTTTAAAATCACCCCAAATAAATATTATCAATATGATTCTTGATGTTTTTCTTATGATAATTTATAATGTGAAGCATTTTAAGATAATAATACTGGAATCTTCCCAATAAATTTCCTAAACTAGACTACTAAAGAAGCCCGTTATGGCCATGGACCTGTTTAATATCTATAATTATAATGAGGATGTTGTAAGATTAAAATTTGTGATGCACATTTGTGATCCCTATCAGTGATAAATTCAAATCTACATATGTTCATTTCTTTCTTTATATGTTTCTATTGATTTTAGAGATTGAGGAAGGGGTAAAGAGAGAGAGATAGAAACATCAATGATGAGGCAGAATCAATGATTGGCTGCTTCCTGCACATCCCCCACTGGGGATCAAGCCTGCTCTGACTGGAATGGAACCTTGACCTCCTGGTTCAGGAATTGATGCTCAACCACTGACCCATACCAGCCAAGCTAATAATAGTTCATTGATCCTGAGCTCAGCTCTCCAGCAATCTCATTTGATTGGTAACAAATGCCAAAACAGAGAAAGTATCAGAAACATCTTTTAAATAACAAAAGGTTGTATTTGACTCTGCAAATGTGTCTCTGGGGATAGTCAATAAGGGCCTTAAGCAAAAAAGCTTTTACTTCTCTTTCATAACCGATTATAATACCATTTTGAAATGTGCATTCCCAATACACAGACCTTAGACATCAACACACAAGAAAATAAAAGGGAAGCCTACCAGAGGCAAGAAACAACCTCCGAAATGCTGAAGCACCAAGAGGCACAGGGGGGTGAGAAATGATAAACAAAGGCACTCACATTCCTGTTAGGAGCTTGGAGCAGAAGCTGTAGGCGCCCCACCCACATCTCCTGGTGTGGCTCTTGCCAGCATAGATCTCTCTTTGCCTGAGGGATTTCTCTGGTAGCCCAAGCCCACACCAAAGGCCTATTACAGGCGCATGACAGGTCTGAAGTGCCAGAGAATTAATGCCACCGGGAAGTTGCCTGCAACCAATGACTGACAGGAGTTGATGTGTAAATATCTCAGCTTCCTTGCCCCCTGGTTGAGTTAAGTCTAAAGAATGTGTTGTGTACTGGTGAGCAGCAGTCCCCAGGGGGATGAAGCTCCAGTTGTCTCCAGTGGTAATTAGCTGTTTTCTTGGCCACCTTCCTTTACTATCTCCTTTGCCTGCTCTCCTGCTGGCTGTTTTGTAGAATCATCTCCCAAGTGAGCCACTTGCACTCAAGCCACTTGTCTTGATTTAAGAGAACGCAAACTAAGAAAGGACTGTCTAGATTTGGGGGAAATGATATATTCCGCAACAGGACAGAGTTATATGCACACAAGATAAAACATTTAATTTTCAGAATGACCTGCAGGCAGTGTGGAGATATGAAGTGACATTCAGAATATTCTGTTAAAGAACATGAGATTTAGATAAATTTAAGAAAGAGTTCCCATTGAAAGTAATGAATACATTACAGTTTCAATGTTTGACCTTTACCTATAAAGAAATTTAAACCATCCTGAATGATTCATTTGATTAGAATTCTGTATATCCAAGTTGTTACTGTGCTAATTAAAACATATGTGTGAATGTTAAAGTCTTTTAAGAAAATGGGAGATCATTAACTTACCAGTGCTCAATAAAAATCCTACCTAAGTCTCCATAAATCCATGGGAATTGACTAGTGCAAGTAGTAGTGAGGTTAATCCTATAGTTAGTACTCTCCATAGAAGCTTGCAAAATTAAAAAGAAAACTTCACACCTACTGAAATAAATGCTGACGTGAAATACTGTGTTTATATCTGTGTGCGCTCTTCCCCGCTTCTCCTGGAAATTAGTTTACTAGGATATCGTTATTGCTAGCATATTTCTGCATTCTTCTAACCCTCCTGAGGTTATCTGAAGGATGGGACAAAACATATTTCCCCTCTACTACAGAAATTAATCAACGGGAATAATTTTAGAGCAAACATTTTAAGTGTAACCTGAATAAATTTGCCTCTGTGCTTTCCCTTCCTGCTGCCTCATCTTCTAGCTGGGAAGAGTGGAAGTAATCGAGGCATGGCTTTTTGGGACAGGTAGTAGAGAGAGGCAAATCTCTCTGCCAAGACAATGGAAGAAATTTATTTGTTGTTGTCGTTCCTAGAGGAATAGAATTGAATGAAAAGGGTGGAATGGGAGAGAGAACATATGGAAAAGTAATGAGAGGGAGAAGCCAGTGAACTTGAAAAGCAGACATATCACATATTCATATTTTACAGTGTTTATGCTGTATTCTTCAGCCCCCAACTCTACAATAAAACCCAGTTCCCACAAAAAGGCCACAAATGAGTGGATTTATTTTTATAGGGATCAAAAGAATAAGTATTTTTTTTAAATTTATGTTAACAAAGGATCAATGCCAGGGCATGGATAAAAGTGAAAAATGCAGAGCAGAAAACAGTAATTTAGTGGAGACAGGAAGTTAAAGCTAGAAGTAGCCATAATATTGTAGGTTCCTGGGAATTCCCTTAAATCTGAGGAAAGCTTTAGAGGGGAATGCAAGTCTAATCCAATCTGACCTAAAAGTTACAGGGGGGAAAAGTTAAGAGCCAAGGAGATAATATCTGAGTTTTTAACCATTCAGTGCTCACAGACATGACAATTCTTGAAAATTCCCAAATCCTGAAATTGAGCAGCTCCATTCATTTTAGCCACAAGGTGAAGAGGCGAACCTGCATCTTTCCTAAGCTTCGTTGATTGGTGATACTTCTAGTCCGTACTTAACTTTCAGGCGGTGGTGTTCTCAGCGCCTCTAATGATCTCTGCTCTATGCCGTGCTGCAAGTTATCACGGAGTTATTTTGCAATAACTCACCCCCTTGATAATTCTCTGCCATTATTTTTTGTCTACTCCTCTGTCATTCACACTCTGAATTTCTTTTCTGGTCATGCATTTACTTTCATTCTCAAACGGGATTTCACTTTCCCTTGAGTCTTCCTCTTTCCAGATTTGGTGATGTTTGTCTGTGTTGTCCGGTATCTGCCCTGATGACAGTTTGCTAATTGTCACACAGCTCAGCATAGCCTTATGCAATAGACACGCGGGTTCAAGTATGTTGGTCTGTTAAGGTATGAAGGTAAAATATGTGAGTCGCATACTTAGAAACAGTGGCGGGAATTTATTGCTTCACTTTCATTGACATTGTTTTTTTGAGAAGATGAATGGCCAGTCTGGTAAGGTGACCGACCATGTGCATTTGGGAACCAGATATTCATGGACTTGAATTTGTACTTTTGATAATGAAGCACTGTTTAATTCCCATGAGCCTCAATTTCCCTGTAAAATCAAGATGATAATACTTGTCTAATGTATGCGGCAAGGAATGAATGGAAAGCACCTTTCATATAATACCTTTCCCGTGATAGGATTGTGGATGAGCTAGGTTTGCAACAGTACAGTCATGATGCTAATTTTATTTATTTATTTTAAAAAATATATATTTCTTTATTGATTTCAGAGAGGAAGGGTGAAGGAGAGAGAGATAGAAACATCAATGATGAGAGAGAATCATTGATTGGCTGCCTCCTGCACACCCCCTACTGGGGAACGAGCCCGCAACCCAGGCATGTGCCCTTGGCCAGAATCGAACCCGGGACTCTTCAGTCCGCAGGCCAACGCTCTACCCACTGAGCAAAGCTGGCTAGGGCCATGATGCTAATTTTAAATAAGTGACTCAATAAATGACTCAACGATGGAGTACAGGAAAGGGAAAATAGTAATTTTACAGAGAAGAAACCTTGAAGAAACCTCCATGACCAAGGAATCAAGGTGAACTTCACCAGTGATAAGTATGGGATCTGCTGTGCTTTTGTGGATGTGATGAGAGGGCCATTTCACCTCTTTTCATTCTTCCCCCAAATCCATAGCCTCAGTCTAATAATGCAAACACATCAGAGAAACCAAAATTGGGGAACATTCAATCTATAACATACGTGAGCAGTATAATCTTCAAATGGTGGGAAGTTCATGAATAATCAGGAAAGACAGGAACTGTCACATATAGGAGGAGATTAAGGAGACAGGGCCACTAAATGCCCTGAGGGTCCCTGATTGGATCTTGGAATAGTAGAAAGGACGCTAATGGAAACTGAGGAAATCGAATAAAATCTGTATTTTAGTTCATACTATTGTATCGATGTAAATTTCTTTTTTCACAGATGTCCCATGGTTAGATAAGATGTTAACATTAGGGGAAGCCAGGGGAAGTGTATATAGGAACTTGATGTATTAGCGTGACAGATTTTATGCAAATGTAAAATTATTGTAAAATGAGAAGTTTAAAAAAATCTGTTTAATGTTTAAAAGTAAAATTTACAGTGACAGAGAACAGATCAGTGGTTGCCAGGGATCAGGGTAAGTGGACCATAAGGGACTTTTGGGGGGTGATAGACCTGTTTTTATTCTGAATCTGATTATAGTTACACTAGAGGCCCGATGCATGAAATTCGTGCAGGGGGCTTGGCCCTCGCAGCCTTGGTCCAAGCTTTGTCTGGAAGGTCGCCTGGAAGGTGGTTCAGCTGTCTGGTCTAATTAGCATATTATGCTTTTATTATTATAGATTATTTTATACGTGTTAAAATTCATAGACACGCACACCAAAAGAGTCCGTTTAACTCTTGTCAATTTAAAAGAGTTAAAGAAAGGGAAAGTGAATGGAGTTACACAGAACTGGGGAAGAGCTTACTTTGTTTAACACTATTATATTACTTAACACTATTATATTTAGGAAAGGAATGTTTAAACACCGCAGTGTATTTTTTTGTTGTTTCAAAACTTGTTATTTAAACACTACACTATTTTCTTTTGTTTCAAAATTGCTATGAACTAAATGTTTTTGTTTTCCCGAAGTCCTGATGTTGAAGGCCTGACCCCCTAGGTGATTTCTCAGGAGGTGGGGGCCTTGCTAAGGTAATTAGATTTAGATGAGGTGGTGATGGTGTGGTCCTCTTGGTGGAATTCGTGCCCTTAGCAGCAGAGGCCAGAGAGCTTGCTCACTCTCTATCTGCCATGTGAGGGTAAAATAAAAAAAAGAGTCATCTTCAAACTAGGAAGACAGCTCTCACTAGAGACTATCACCTCTGGAACTCTGAGAAATAAACCTTTCTTGTTTAAATCACCCAGTCTGTGGTATTTCGTTGTAATAGTCCAAGCAGACTAAGACAGAAATGACACTACAGTGTCCAGTATTAGTCGGCATTTAGCATATGTAAAAACACAAGGACTTCACAAGTATTAACCAACAAGATTCTTGCAAAAACCCTAAGAAATAGATACCATTATTTCCCTCCATTTTAGAGCTAAATACACCTAGTCATGGAGCAGTTAAAGGAAGTGCCTAAGATCATACCACTTATAATTGGCAGAGCCAGGGTCTGAGGCCAGGTGTCTGACTCCAGAGCACATACTCCGCCCCACGGAGATACAGGGCATCTACAGTCATGGTGGCTTCGTTTTTCAGCTGGAAACAAGCAAAATGTTTCAAATATCAAGAAACTCTCTCACACACACACACCCCTCAAGAAAAACTGCTTTAAAATACAACTAGTTATAAAACACTTTGTTTTTTCTTTCCTGGAAGCAAATGGCCTTTGCCGTGCCCTGAATTGGCACCCTGTCCCCGACTTTTGTGCGTGGACCCAGGCCTTTTACTCTGTCGTCTGCCGGCAGAATGTGACCTTGGCAGGCTGGCATGCCAGCCAGGATTCCAGAATAGCAAAAGTAGCACTTCAGTTCCTGAAGAAACTTTTTCAACCACCAAGTAGCCTTGCCATGTCCATCGACATGGCGATAGTCCTTTCACAGGTGGCTTATTAATTAGTGGCTCTAAGTGTGGCTTAATTGTCTCTCCGTTTGGCTATGATGCCCTTGTAATTCTAACATAGCATTTTCTTAATTTTGTGTTTTCCTATTGTTGGGTTGCTTAATTTATCCAACATATTTTGTGTGTGTGGATATTACTCAGCAATGACCCTATTTGCTTGCAAGCATTTTGGTGATAAACACAATAATTAATTGTATGGGATTTTGTTTTGAATTACTGTTGTTGGAACAAAAACAGGAATTCTAATTGCCTGTACAATTACTAAAAAACAAGGGTGCACTGTAAGCAAGTTATATGTGGCTAAATGTTCAGTTGTTATAGCCTATTTAATTCTGAAAGCTTAATAATAAATTTGATGCAAGCTGCCAGTGAACGGATATGTAGATAACAGCATATGTTCACAGAGATCCATGAAAATTTAGTCCTTTTATGGTATGCCTTTATATTATTGATACCAATTCTAGACCACTCTCTATACTAGACCACTTTTCTGAGTTCCAAATGCCTTACTAAATCTACCCATCCTTTAAATATATATATATTTATCAGTATATATTGATTTCAGAGAGGAAAGGAGAGTGAGAGAGAAAAACACATCAATGATGAGAGAGAATCATTGACCAGCTACCTCCTGCACACCCCACACTGGGGATTGAGCCTGCAACCCAGGCATGAGCCCTGACTGGGAATCGAACCGTGACCTCCCAGTTCATAGGTGGATGCTCAACCACTGAGACATACTGGCCAGGCTAAATCTGCTTATGTTGATTGAGGTTTTCCAGCCTTGGCATTATTGATGTTCTGTGCTGGCCAGTTTGTTGTGGGGGCTGTTCTCTGCATTCTATAATGTTCACCAGCATTCCTGGCCCCGACCCACTAGATGCAAGTAGCACCCTTCCCCCCAGCTGTGACAATCAAAAATTTTTCCAGAAACTTCCTAATATCTCCTGCAAGATAATCCCTAGTTGAGAACCTGACTTAAATGTTCCATAGGCTTACAAAAGATGTACCAACATGAAACTCATTTTCCCTTCAGATTCTCCCCTCCGGAGAAGTTAGGAACATGTCTGAGGAAAGCCTTGCTCTCCTCCTTTAAGAGCTCAGCTGGGTAACTTTATCAAGCTACTAAATTCTCTACACCTCAGTCTCTCCATCTGTAGATAAAAACATTAATAAAACCTTCATTTGACTTGTGAGGATTGAATGAACTAATGCATAGAAAACGTTTAGAACATTTCTTGGCACATAGTATTGCTTACGTTAATAACTACTTTTAATAATAAAGGAATACTGTTAAGTGTGTAAGATGTTCTTACAATACAGCAAACTCCTAAGATTCTTCTTTTTAGAGGATGTATGCAGACAATTTAAAAAGAGGATATATAAGTGACAATAAATAGGTGAAACGGTGTTTAACATAATTACTAATCAAGAAAAAACAAAACAGTATTATGAGGTACTATTTAAATCTGTTAAATTTGGAAATAGTTTTAGAATAATCAAAGTTGATAATAGTGTGGCAAAAAGTCACTAACACACTGTGTTGGGAGAATGTTCAGAGCTTCATACTTTCTGGAGGGTTAGTGGGAGTACGTATCAGAGCTTTCAAATATCAGAGCCTTTAAAAGGAAGCCAAGTTATAGAAATGTATCCCAAAGGAGCCTTTCAGGACATTTGATTCTGGCCTAAATGTCCCCTAAGCCCCTTTGGTCCACGCCAAAAAGTCCTTGATCATGTGCCATTACCAGCTAGGTACCAAGGCAAGAAGGGTTATGATTGGCAATACCGCCATTACATAATTATTGGAATAAGTGAAACTGGATAATATATTTTATGTATTAATTTAATAAACCAAAGATATAAATAAACACTATGGGCTATTTAAACCCAGGGATGTCTTCAAGTGTGAAAGGTTTGACAGGACCAAATATAAAGGACCATTTGGAGTGGATCAACTATGCTCATGGACATTTTTGATAGCATCAAATTTCAAGGACATTTTCTCACTGGATGTTTTAGGATCAAATGTTCACTTATCCTAAGAGAGTAATAAGTTTGAAAATTAAAATGTATGTTGATTACTCTGTTATTTGTGATGGGAAAAATTAGAAGCAACTTAACAGGAGAATGATGAAATAACTTATTATATATATATATATATACATATATATATATATATATATACACATACACACACACACATCTCATAATATATAGCTATCACATTTTCAATAATATTTATCAAATAGGGAAATGCTGTAACCATCATCCTTTTTGGTTCAAAATGCCACTGTCACTTTCAAGATGAAATTAAAAATACTCAGATGGGCAGAAGCATGAACACACAAACACTCACCTTTTAAAGTTGTTTTTTGGCAAACCCTGCCTACTTATCTGGCCATTTATTTATTCTGCATAAGTTTCCTTTCCAGTTTCTCAACCCCCTCCCCTTATGAGATTCAGACCCACCATTAGTAGAAGGGCATACATCTGTATTTGAGAATAACGTGGAGATTTTCCAGTAAACAGGTGAATGGTGAATTTACATAATGCAGAGACAAATGGCTGAGGTATACTGATGCTCAAGCTCTACTGACCACGTTAGAATTCCTTCCCGGAATAAACCTTGCTGCTTCGCCCTCTGCGCTGTGACTCACCAACCCCCTTTTCTCATCGTGGAGTGCTCTTCTTCCCTTTCTGCTTTTCTCGTCTCCTCCAGACCAAGTTAAACGCATCCCTGCTCTGGGAGGCTTTCCCTAACCACCGCCCCATGCAGACCTACACGTCTTAGTTCCTCTATACTCTTGTGGCTCGGCAGGCAGACATATTCATTCATTCATGCATTCATCTATACTGCTGTTCATGCATTCAACAGATATGTGGTGAGCTAAGACTAACTACTGGATACTATTAAGTACTGGCTATAGTCGTGATGAGCAAAAAAAATAAATAAAGTCAAAAATTTCTGCTCTCATGAGGTCTACACTCCAGTGAAGAAGATGGAGAGTGCACATATAAATAAATAAAAACTATATTAAGAGGTGATTTTGAGCAGGAGAGGCCAGTGAGAGTAGGGGAGGCAAACCTTGACTTCTGCCCTTGTTAGGTTTTCAGCTGGGACTCTTTTAAAAAATATATTTTTTTATTGATTTCAGAGAAGAAGAGAGAGAGATAGAAACATCAATGATGAGAGAGAATCATTGATTGGCTGCCTCCTGCACACTCCCATTGGGGATCGAGCCTGCAACCTGGGCCTGTGCCCTGACCAGGAATCGAACTGTGACCTCCTGGGTCAATGCTCAACCACTGAGCCACGCCAGTCTGGCTCAGCTAGGACTCTTTAACCAAGGCAGATTACCAGGAGAAACACAGCTTATTAATGAATGTAGCACATCTCTCTCCCAATTTAATTTTTGGGAGGCAACCGATATTTCTGGTGGCTTTAAAGAAAAAATGAATGCAGCACATACCATGCAGGAGAAACCTTTACAAAGAGTAACTCAGAACTTTGACTTAGAACTCCAGCTTATGTAGTGTCCTCATCAAAGATCAATAAATTTGTAGGGAAATGACAGGACAAAGGAAGGTAATTTTAGGCTTCCAAAGCAGGCCTAAACGTGGGAAGGTAAATACATGAGAGGAAACTAATGCAGAAAAGTTTGTTTTGCAGATTCCTCTGGTGCATTCTTTGGGCTGTAAGGGGCTGTTTCCAGTAAAAGGAGAATTTATACCCTGCATTTATGCCGAAAGGGGGGGGGGAAGAGAGCTTATCCTGAATTTGTTGCTTCTTAGTCGCCTTCAGCTCAAAATAATTTTTATATAAAATTGGCATATTTGAGGCTAACTTATTCTGGTCTCCTTCACAAACGATAGAAATATCAGAAAGAAAAGCATAGGGAACAGCACATGTAAAAGCCCCGGGCTTGCTTCCTGTGTTCCAGGGACAGAAAGTGGGGTTTATGAGATGGGGGTTGAGAGAAGACCAGTGAGAAATGAGACCAGAGGGTCACCCAGATGTCAGGTCTAGAGCGTCCTGAAGGCCATCATAAGATCTTTGGATTTTTACTCAAAGTGAGGTTTGAAGCATGGGAGTAACATGATCTTATTTAAGTTTAACAGCATTCATGCTGCTTGTGGAGAAGGGATTGTAGAATTAAAGGACAATCCGTTAGAGGCTGTCATAGTGGTTGAGTTAAGGAATGATTGGCTTGTACCTAGGTGACAATAGTGGATCAAGGTAGAGTTGACAAGATTCAATAGATTGGTTAGAGAAAAAATAAGCCTCTTGAAGTTAGGCCTGATCAACTGGATGGATTTTGGTGGTATTTACTGATAGGGTTAACGCTAGATAAAGGATATGTTCATGAATGAGAATGTTAGTGGGTTTTAGCTGTGAAATGGGTTAGGTGTGAAATGCCAACCAGACATCAACTTGCATCATCAGATTGTAATTAAAGTGACATCATAGATAGTAATTAAAGTGACAGTACTGATATGTCCACTGACAGGGCTGCAAGTGTAGCTAGATTATGAAAAAAACAAGGTCTGGGCTCTGGGCCACTCCACCACTTAGCAGGAAGAGGATTTAACAAAAAGGTTGAGAAAGGATGGTTAGTACAATTAAAGAAAAACAGGAAAGTGTGGGAGAGTAGAAGCTCTAGGAAAAACAGTATTTTAAGAAGGGGAGGGTAATCATCTGAGTCTGATGTATTAAGAATTTATCACTGGATTTGCATTGTGGAGGCCATTGGCCTACCTCCATCAGAGCAGTTATGCTATCTCTTGGCAGATGTGATTTACTTATCTATTCCTTCCAGTAAATCTGGGAATCTCAAACTGGGGCAATTTTGCTCTCCCGAGGGACATTTGGTACTGTCTGAAGACATGTTTTATTGTCAAAACTATGAAGGGGTGTGTGCGGCATCTGTTGGGTGGAGGAGGCCAGGGCAGGGATGCTGTTAAATATTCTGCAATGTACAGGCCAGCTCCCCAAAACAAAAAATTATCCAGCCCCAAATGTCAACAGCACCAAGTTGATAAACACTATGCTAAACTTGCAGTTCCTAAAATTACAGTTCCCAGGGTGGACCCACAAGGGTGCTATGGCACATTTCAGATTTTGGATGGAAACACAGAGACATCTGTTAAACACTGTGTGAACCATTAGCTGAAAGAAGATAACAGTTTGAATATTATAGCTCTTTATTTCATTTAATAACATCTAATCTTTGCAAAACTTGGATTTTTAGATCTTGCTATAATAAAAGTCAAGTATTTGGGGAGAATTAGTTTGGAACAGGAAGTGAGAGTGATGGTTTCCAATCTGATTCCAAGGTTTGAGAAGTTGTGCTGTGCCTAAAAGGTGGTAGGTTGTTAGGACATAAATAGTTATGAGGTTGTTTAGATCAGAAAACTCAATAAATTCAATCAATAGGCTTTTCTTTTGACTTAGTAGTGTAGTAAAATAGTAATTGAGATACTAGTGGCACCATGAAGGAGAAAGTTGGGAACTGCTATGCTAGATTCAAAGTTCCTTGGGAATAGACACTCTGTATTAATACTTTATACCCCTGGTACTTAGTATAGTCATAGTCCAGCCAAGAGGACTGAGATGCCAAGTGAATGTCCATGTAGAGATTGTAGCAAACTGAATAAATAAAGAAGGTGGACATGGAATAAATGAACAAAGTGGGCATGTGTGCACTGTGGTGTCAAGGTAATGATATGGTAATTAGTAAAACTGTGTGCTACGATATCCCTAAATATCCCTTTATTTATATTTGGTCAAAAACCCTTTATATTTTGGGGAAAAAAGCTTGGCTTTCCTACTCTTTGGCCTGTGAGTCTCTAGATTATAATTTCTTGATTTTAGTACTTGCAAGTTTACTTCTTCTAGTTACCACTACAAAATTTTTTTAACAATACAAATTTCTGTTCTCACTTATATTATGCATATCAACACAACTGTGATCTTATTCTGTAGGAATATGTAAGAGAGAACAATTTGAATATCTCATCAATTTTTGGCTGCCATTCTTCCTGTCTCTTTTGCCAAGTTCTCCATGCCCTTGCCTAGTTATTACATAGATGCTAGAAAGAGATGTTCTCCTTAGATTTAGTCAGTTTATTTTGTTTCAAGTAAAAAAGAACCTTTTTAGTATAAGAATGTGATTTAAGGGTATAAACTCACAGAAACATTCTTGGTGTAGCAGAAAGAAGTTGGCTTTTCGTAAGGCATAAAAACAGCTCTCTGCATCCCACCCTCACTGAGGGACATAATTGAGTACATTCTTAGATTTGTCATCTACAAACTTGGAATAAAAATGTTTACCTCTCAGAGTTGTTGTAAGAATTAGATGAGTTTAGCCTATACACGGTGCTGGCACCAAAAGAGTGATTGAATGGATGTTCCCTTACTCTTCAAGCTGGCCATCCTGACACCTTCCTTCTCCCTTTTCTTATTCTTTTGTTTGACTTTAACACCTAGGATGAAGCTGATAGAGCATACCATTTTAAAATAGATTTTAGTTTTGTTTGTCTTTTGTGTTGTATGATGATATTTCCCCCTTAATGGTGTGAAACAGTAGTGTGTTATAAATTGTAAACACATCGCAGAAAGTCGCTAGCAGGAGCAGAGTTGGAGAATCGTTGCGTCATCAGGGGCCAGTTCCAATTTCTTTTGTGTTGTATGATGATATTTCCCCCTTAATGGTGTGGGACAGTAGTGTGTTATAAACTGTAAACACATCGCAGGAGCAGAGCTGGAGCAGAGTTGGAGAATCGCTGCGTCATCAGGGGCCAGTTCCAATTTCCTCACCTGAGCGTGTTCACAGCGAACCTGCCGCCCAGTGGTGCAGTCCTTGGTCTTGCTCAGTTGTTGTAGCTAGCCTGGGAGAATGTGAGATCATGGGCCTCGGGAAGAAGTCACATTTCAGGATACAGCTGAAGTTATATAGTAGTTCTGACTTCCACTAGGGCTTTTTATGGAGTTGCTAAAATGTAACCTGACTATGAAATCTGATTGACTTAACTTCCTCAGCTCAGTGGACCATATATTAGCCCTGGTCACAATTTTGCTGGTCACTGTCTGCCCTTTCCCTGCTCTGCTCTGCAGGTGGGTGATGTAGCAAACATCCTTTCCCAGGCTCCTTTGCCAACTGTTTTCTTCATAGGTTCACCCAATAGGAAGCACTGGGTGGAGATCGAAGGGCAGATGGAAAGGATTGGTATACCTCCCACCTCTTTCCCCACTCTGTGTCCACTCCCCCCACCCCGCCCCCCCAGAAGTCACATTGTATTGTAATGGCTCTACATCTGTCCAAGTGACTCAATTTTCTCCATGGTTCCAGCTCTAACCTAATGGCCTTGGTCTTGATGCCCATAAGGGTCATACCTTGGTGGCCTTCTGACTTTCTGACTCCATCTTGCCAAACCCAGCTTCTGGGCTCTTGTGGCCCACGACTTCTCTTTATACCGCTGATCCTGTGGCAGCTGCACTTGTTAAATCTCTGGGGTTATCCTCTTCCTCTATTTTCTCTCTCATCTCTTCCAACACTTCTCCAGCTAGTTATGCCATAAGCATTTTATTCTTTGAAATAGCTGCATGGGTTCTCTTTCCCTGAATGGACACTAAGACAATGATGATGTCTCTGTAACTGCTGATAATGAGTAGTTGATTGAAAGCTCAGAAAACCTAACATTTAAAATAAATTTAGGGAAAACAAAGGGGCTGGAACCTCACTCATGAACACAGGTTTAACTTGGTAATACAGACAGGTTTTAATTTTGTGACAAAGGATTTATGTGAATGAACTCTCTTAAGTTATCAAGAAGAATGTGAGTTATTTGTCACATACAGTAAGAGAGTAAGTTTAATATTCAGTAAAATAGAAACTTATTGAACTTTACAAATACATATGCATATATTTTTATCGACATATAATTGACATACAATATCCTATTAGTTTCAGGTCCCATTATAATGGTTAACTATTTATACACATTACAGAATCATTCACATAAGTCTAGTTACCATCTGTCACCATACAAAGTTATGACAGTATTATTGACTATATTCCTTATGCTCTACATTATGCGCCCAGGACTTATTTATTTTATAACTGGAAGTTTGTACCTCTAAATCCCCTTCACCTATTTTCCCACCCTCCAAACTGTTTTCTGTATGGTGGCCACTAGTTTGTTTTTTGTATCTATGAATGTGTCTGTTTTGTTTGTTCATTTTTGTTTTTGTTTTCTAGACTTCACATATAAGTGAAATCATGCTATTTGTCTTTCTGTGTCTGACTTATTTCACTTAGCATAATATCCTCTAGGATCAACCATGTTGTTGCCAATGGCAGGATTTCATTTCTTTTCATGACATATGAACAGGGAACCCATTGTTATAAATTCTACAAAGTGACGAAAGGACAAAATTTAACCATGAGGCTTTTGATCCATGCATATAAAAGCTGAGAGTAGTTGTGGACTGTGTGTGTAGTGGTAGTATGGGTTTATAACATTACATATTATATGCATCTACAGAGTAAGTGTGCATGAATGAATGTAGGATGTACATTTACATATATTTTTATTTTAAAATTTTTTATTTTTTATTTTTCCTGAGGAAGCATAGAAAAGTTAAAGAGATAACATGAACAGACACTGAAAAACTAAAGGCACAAACAACAAAAAAGTCATTCCAATATAGTTGTATCTGTTGCGTAATGAGCTCTTGGGCTTATTGCTTTAATAAGTGTATAATATGAGTTTATAAGTGACTGTAATAAAATGAAACACTTTTACGACTACATATATGACAAAGGACTAATAGATGGAATGTATAAGTAACTCTCTAAATTCAGCAGTTTTTAAAATATATTTTAATATGTTTTATTGATTTTTTACAGAGAGAAAGGGAGAGGGATAGAGAGTAAGAAACATTGATGAGAGAGAAACATCGATCAGCTGCCTCCTGCACACTCCCTACTGGGGATGTGCCCGCAACCAAGGTACATGCCCTTGACCGGAATCGAACCTGTGACCCTTGAGTCCGCAGGCCGACACTCTATCCACTGAGCAAAACTGGTCAGGGCTAAATTCAACAGGTTTTTTAAAAAATGTACTCCAATTAGAATATTGGCAAAAGAAATGAAGCATTGCACTGAGGAAGGTAGACAAATAATAAGCACATGAAAAGATGTACAAAATAATTAGCTATTAGGGAAATGAAATTAAAACCACAATGAGATATCAATATACACCTATTAGAACAGCTAAAATAAAAATAGTGACAATACCAAATGCTGAAGAGGAAGCAGAGAAATTGGATCACTCATATATTGCTGATGGGAATGTAAAGTGATACTGCCATACTGAAAAAAGTTTGTGTGTTGTATTTTTTCTAAAAATCTAAAAATACACTTACAGTATGACCCAACAATTGTACTTCTGGGAATTTATCCTAGAGAAATTAAAACTTATGTTAACATACACCAAAAAATGTACACAATTGTTTATTGCAGCTTTATTTGTACCTAAGGCCTGGTGCCCAAAATTCGTGCACTCTGGTGGGGGAGGGGGGCCCTCAGTCTGGCCTGCACCCTCTCACAGCCTGGGAGCCCTTGGGGGATGTCTGACTGATGGCTTAGGCTCACTCCCCATGGGGAATGGGCCTAAGCCAGCAGTCAGACATCCTTAGTGCTGCCGTAGAGGTGGGAGAGGCTCCTGCCACCACCGCTGTACTCGCCAGCCGTGAGCCAGGCTTCTGGCTGAGCGGCACTCCACCTGTGGGAGTGCACTGACCACCAGGGGGCAGCTCCTGCATTGAGCGTCTGCCCCCTGGTGGTCAGTGCATGTCACAGGGACCAGTCCTTCACCATTTGTTCAATTTGCATATTAGCCTTTTATTATATAGGGTAGCTCAAAACAGTAAACCTCCACAATATCCCTCAACTGGTGAATGATTAAACAAATTGTTCATATCATGGAATACTATACAGCAATAAAAAATGAATGAACTGTTGATATAAACAATAATAGTTCATTGGATGCATTTCAAGAAAATTATGCTGAGTGAAAAATGCCAATCCTAAAAGGTCACACACATTCTGTATGATTCCATTTATGTACCATTGTATCAATATTAAGATCCCGGCTTAGATATGTAATATAATTATATAAGATGTAACCATAGGGGTCCTCTCTGTACTATTTTGCAATTCTCTGTGACTCTTAAATTATTGCCAAATAAAAAAATTTTTTAAGCCATAGTTTGCATACACACTATTGCTCATTGGGAATGGGTTACTTTGAAATAAATGAGGCATGTAGGCATTTCATTTATTGTGGCCAAAATTGTTTTTGTCTCTTTCTGTGTAGGATTTTCAGATTTCTTGCTTTTCTCATTTAGGAATATGCCCTCACTGGTTCTGCCTTCTTAATAGTTAGTGCCTTTTTTATTTTTAGAAAGACAATAATTTTTACAATTAGTTAATTAATGTATTGTTATTATACTTTGGATATATGTCTCTTTTGGTATTCAGCCTTTTCCTTAACCAATTATAAACAATAAGTCAGTGATATTCAGTGGGTAGCAAAACAGAACAGCCAGTTGCCTCACCACCCTATGCTATTCTGTTCTATTCTGTTCTATTCTGTTTCATCCCATTCCATTTTATTGTGTGGTTTCCCAACTTATTCTATTCCATGTAGGTAATTCTATAAATATTTATTGAGTGTCTGATATGTGCCAGGTATTATCTAGGTGGCTTGGGATGTATCAATGAACAAGTCAGACAAAAATTGTGGCTCTCCTAAAGCTTATAGCTCATAAAGGGGAGTCAAATAAAATAGACATAATACATAAATCAAGTTTATAAGTTAGTAGGTGCTACGGAGAAAAGGGAAAAGCTAAGCAGATGGGAGGTATAAGCAGAAGGGGTGGGGATAAAGGGAAAGTCATGATTTTCAAACAAGAGAAGGTGTGAGAAACTGTGAGGAGGAAAAGGATTTAGCCATAAGTTGATCTGAGGGAAGAGGTTTCTGGGAACTAGGATGGGAGGTACATGCAATATTTAAGGAACAGCTGGGTGGCCATTGTGTCTAAAACAGTCAGTGAAAGGAGATCAGTTGGAGGTGAAGTCAGAGAGGAAAAGAAAGGTCTGATCACATGGGGCCTAGGAGGGTCATGACCTTTACTCTGAAAACAATGACCAGCTCTATGGGCTCAGCAGAGGATAGCCTGATCCAGAATAGTGTAGGACCATGGTGATCTCCTTGAGAAAGGCATTCCAGTGGTTCTCA
>NW_005364372.1:4105811-4117708 GCF_000412655.1 Myotis brandtii | reverse complement strand
TAATTTTGCTACTGTTATGAATCGTAATGTAAATATCTGATATGCAGGATGTATTTAGGCAACCCCTGTGAAAGGGTCGTTCAACCCCCAAAGGGGTCACGACCCACAGGTTGAGAACCGCTGGATACTATGCTGTTAGCAGTGGAGCAGAAGCAGAGATGTTAGCGATCGAAATTTTTAAAAAATCAGGTAACAGTGTTTTGAAGGTAGAGCCAAAGGATTTCCTGATGCAGTTAACATAGAGGGTGTGAGAGGATGAAATAGGTAAGAGATGCTTCCAGAGTTTTGGGTCAAAGCAGCTGGAAGGAGACAGTTGACCACAGTGAATATGGATAGCAACACGAGTGCAGAAGCAGAGATGTTAGCGATCGAAATTTTTAAAAAATCAGGTAACAGTGTTTTGAAGGTAGAGCCAAAGGATTTCCTGATGCAGTTAACATAGAGGGTGTGAGAGGATGAAATAGGTAAGAGATGCTTCCAGAGTTTTGGGTCAAAGCAGCTGGAAGGAGACAGTTGACCACAGTGAATATGGATAGCAACACAGATGAGGTGGGTTTGAGAGGGAAATCAGGAGTTCATTTTTAAACATGGTAACTTCGAGATACCATTTAGACATACATGTAGACATTGCTTGTCAGTGTGTGTGTGTGTGGGGGGGGGGGTATATGGATCTAGAGTTTAGGAGAGAGGTCCAAAGGGAGATAAATATTTTAGAATTGAAAACACATAGTGGTATTATGAAGAGATTTGATGAGTTCACCAAGGGAGTCACTATAAATAGTGAAAAGGACCAAAGACTAAACCCCAGGAACTCCAGAATTAAGAGATCAAGGAAGAGAAAAGGAACGAGTACATGACAGCAAGAAGCAGCAGCCAGTCCTGCAGGTGGAAACCTGAGTGTATTGTCCTCCAAACCAAGTGAAGAATGTGTATCAAGAGGCGCCCAGTTGCTAAAATATATCTCTTACCATCAGTGCAAGTGTGATGTGACTGAATCTTACTAAACCTCTATTTTTTAAAAATTCTATTTTTATACTGGGGAAACAAGATCTTTTTTTTTCATTAATCATGCCAAATTCTTGGGGTTTTCTTGCTCAAGTTTCAGAGAAAGAACTGGGTTAGGTGTTAATGGTCTTTCTATGGTGATTCTGTATTTATTTGACCCATTATTTACAGTAGGTGATGGTGCAATGTCTCAGTAAGATGTACATTACACGTACATGACCAGACTAAATTGAAATTATTTTATGTGTAATCGTTTGAGGAAAAAGAAATTAAGCTTCTTACCTGTATTATGATCATGCTTGCCATTATTAGCATATTTTATAAATAACACTTTTGTGCTACATTTCTCTCCAGCCTGTGCAGGTTAAAAGATTAAGCATTTGGCCTTGAATTATCAAGTAATCCTTTATAATAGCTGTGATTAAAAACTCAAGCAATGACTAATATATGAAAGTTTATACTCTTCTTATTGATTTTCTCCATATATTTTATTCAAGTATAGTGAGCATTCATATGCCAAAAACATGAAGGATGAAAATATAGGTAGAAAATATAAACTTTTAGGAAATGCAATTTTGCTATTTAAGCAAAGGGCTAGATCGGGGGTCCTCAAACTACGGCCCGCGGGCCATATGCAAATAAAATATTGCAATTTGTTCCTGTTTTGTTTTTTTACTTCAAAATAAGATATGTGCAGTGTGCATAGGAATTTGTTCATAGTTTTTTTTTAAACTATAGTCCGGCCCTCCAACGGTCTGAGGGACAGTGAACTGGCCCCCTGTTTAAAAAGTTTGAGGACCCCTGGGCTAGATTTTCAGTTAAAAATTTTTTTTCACCCTCAGACTGGTTTAAAATTAATCTTCATGGCTCTGGCTGGTTTTGCTCAGTGATTAGATCAGTACGCAGACTGAAGGATCACGGGTTCAATTCCCGGTCAAGGGCAGGTAACTTGGTTGGAGGCTTGATCCCAGAACTGATGGGGTGCATGCAGGAAGCAACCAGTCCATGTGTCTCTCTCACATCGATGTTTCTCTCTCTCCCCCTCTTTTCTCCTTTTTATTTTCTCTCTAAAGATCAATAGAAAGAATATCCTCAGGTGAGGACTAAAAATAATAATAAAAATAAACCTGCATGTATTCTGTATGTCTTTATGTGGGCTTTTGCTTATGATCTGCATTATATTTTTCTTAGTTGCACTTTATGAGTAGCCTTTACAGTACCCACAAATTACTGTAACAAAGTAAAACAAAACAAAACAGAAAACTATAGACCTAAGGAACCAGACTGCTGAGAGGAATAGAGCTGAATAAACACCAGCTTCCTTTTCACAGTGACTGTTCCAAACTAAGCAGAAGCTGCTCCTTTATTCCAGGGAAGGAAAAATAATGACCCCCCCTTCCTTTATTTTTCTGGTGAGCAACTTAACTGCTACCTCCATTTGGCCTATTCTCCCACGCCTGTTATTGGAATGTGGCTGTAACTGTAGGTACAGCATTCTTTGCCACATCTATATTTTCTTGACCACAAGGTATATTTTGAGCCGTATTTACCAACGCTGATATTTAGTTCTTTCTCTGAGGTGTGGTCTCAAAGCAATTGTTCAGAGAGAAACTCGACACTGACACTGGAGGCGCAACCTTTTTCCCAGGCATGTAAGCGTGTGCGCCTGTGTTTGCAGAATTATCATCAAGGGGAGAGAGAAGATCATTCTCCCAGATGGCATTACCTTAATAGAAACTGCTCAGCGGCACAGGCTTGGAAACCATTTCGAGTCCAAATGCACTGGCAGCATATTCTTTTCGAGTCGTTGAATTAGTCTTTGAACCTTTTAGTTTATTATCTTCCAATTTCAGCTGGAATTTTTGAAATAGTGGCTACCCCAAAGGAGTCACCCTCAGTATGGTGTGTGTGCACCTTGTGCGTGTTTGAGCTGTGTGTGCACCAAGTGTGTATTTTGGCCTGGCCCGCGTCAGCAGGAAGGCTCCAGGATTGTGGCTGCTTTCATCCTATGTTACACCCTCACAGCCTTCCTATTTTACCATAATTCTGAAACTTAATGCTCCTGCCACTTTCAACTCAGAACTATGTTTATTTGCTTGTGGTCTGTTTTATTGTAAAATTAAAATCTTAAGAACCCTGTGTTTTTCCCCCAAGATCAGTATGGTTTGTCTTAAAGGCTAAATGACTGTGTTTTAATGGTATGTAAAGGTTCAGTAAAAAAATAGATCATGGTGATTTTGTTTTAAGAAGAAAATTTTAAAGGTAATACGTACGTGCTGCACATTTCAAAAAAGCTCAATGAGCCAATTAAGAACAAACTTTACTTGTCTGAACTTATCATTTTATTCTTCACTTTCCATGATGTGTTCAATATAAGCTTCAGAAGAGTATGCTTCAATGCCAGGTAGCCACTGGTAGGGGATTAGAGCCACAGTTATTTATTTTATTTATTTAACATATATTTTTATTGATTTCAGAGAGGAAGGGAGAGGAAGAGAGAGATAGAAACATCAATGATGAGAGAGAATCATTCATAGTCTGCCTCCTACTCTCCCCTACTGGGTATCGAGCCTGCGACCCCGGCATGTACCTTGACTGGACTCGAACCATGACGTCCTGGTTCTTAGGTCGGCTGTTCAACCACTGAGCCCACTGACCAGGCAAGCCATGGTTATTTAAAAATAGGTTTTCACACTTCTTGAATGCTCTAGGATTTTTTTTGTCCACAGCAACTGATAGAGGACATTAATGCTTATTTCTTTCTCTGCCAATGTAACAATTAGAGAGGTGGCTGCCATTGATTGTATTTCGCAGACTGGAAAATTACAGTCTCCTCATTTTATGATAATACCCCTTGTGTCGGTGAGAAAAACATCACTAATTTGAAGCCAAACTAGAGAGAGGGAGGAAGGAAAAGAATTCTTTGGCTACTGAAAAGGACCAAATGCTTTGGATAATATGGATTATTTCTGTAGAAAAAAAAATGGGGGGGGGGCTAGCAAAAAAAGGAGGTTTACTTCATATCTGAGCACTAAAATAATAAAAAATATTGCTAAGGTGTCTTTAATTTTACTTACTAGCATATAACCCTTTGCAAGTAATGCTATCTTGTAATGTTAGCCAAAAAAAAGAGGGGGTTGCATTTTAAGATATTTAAATTGAATAATATTATTTTCAGTTTAACTTTTCAACATTAGTTGGTTTTATTATTTCTAATTACTGGCAATTATTTCGTTACATTATTGAGTAATATGGATGTTTTGAATATTCATCATATTTGATGGGATCAGAATAATATTTCTGATTTTTCTCACATTGGATATTGTATTGCTTTGTAGTAGCACTTTGTGAGGAAAATGTTTATCCTTATTTTCATAAGTAATGAATTACAAAATGTAAATAATAAGACCATTGGTGAAATGCTTTCAACATTTTGCTTATTTTTGAAATTTTACTAACTTTTATTTTAATCTATCAAAGAGGTACTCAATGTATATTTACTATCTACCATCCATGTGTTCTAGGTGTGATGAGGGTAACAGATATGTAATATACTATCTTTTCTCAAGGAACTTACAGTCTGGCTCAGTATGTGTTGCGAAAGGGAGCGTGGGGTACTATTGGCATTTTAGAGAGAATGATCCTTCATTGTGTGGAAATGCTTAGCACATTGCTGGAGGTTAGGCTTCTCTGGCCATTGACAAGTGAAAAGACCTTCATGTATTTATCAGATGTCCCCTAAAGAGGCTGTTCGTAGCACCCCTTTGTCCTGAGAACAGCTGGAAGGGATGAAGTATACTCTACTTGGACAGGAAGCATTAGAACTCTCTGATCCTATAATGGCTTCCTATCAGTTACAGAACTCTGTTGAAATGATGTTAAGGAATGATACATACCATAATCGTTGAGAAAACATAGGGAAAAAAAGGCTGAGACAGTTTCCCCTACTTATACCAACTTATATTACAGATTATTCTTGAAGCTCATGCTGGTCCTTCTGCTATGACTATTTTCTCTTTTTCTTCCCTACTTTTTATTCTCCTGGCTCACTCCTACATAATCATCAAAACTACATCGTTACAGTATCCAAGAAGCCTTCATTAACTTTCTCTTTTCTTAGAGTGGGTTGGATGATTCCTATCTTTGTTCTCACAAATCCTTGGGCATATCTCTGTCATCTTCCAGCATTGTTAAGAATCAGTTATAGCTGCTCAGTAGATTGTATGATTATTGTGGGCAGAAGATGCTATACATCTTTCCCAGCTGGTTAAATTCTACCTCTGTAGTACATGTTTAATAAACTGACTTGATCTTGGCAGAAAGACAATGGAAGCACATAAAGTTGTATAGTTTTTCATTGTTTCTTGACATCAAATGAAAATTGTGTTCAAAAGTCTCCTTTAATGTTTAACTATGCTCTTTTTAAGGAAATTCTCATGCCCTGCTGTTGGAAATGTAACTTGGTACAATGCTTTTGGAAAGTCATTTGGCAGTAGGTATCAAGAGATTTACAAGTTCATGGCATTTGATTCATTAATTCCATTTCTGGGAACCTCTCCTAAGGAAACAATTCTAATTATAGAAAAAGCCTTATGCACCAAAGTCTCCATTTCAGCACTGTTACTAATAGCAAAATATTGGAAAGTCTTCAACAAGTCTAGGTCATAAAAATGGGACTTTGCTGGTTTTCAACAAACTAATTCTGATGGGCAATTTGAATTCTATGGGCTATTTGAGTGGGAATATGATGTTTTATTTTGTTTTTAGATGAAGTGAATTTATTCTGAAATAGAAACATGGAGATGGTTAATCCATAAAAATAATATCGATACAAAATGATATGTGTTATTATCTCCTTTTAGTTCACAGATACACACACAAATACATGTACACAGATATGTATACAGTAGCCCCCCTCATTCTGAGAGGATATGTTCGAAGATCACCCCCCATAGATTCCTGAAACCAAGGATAGTACTGAGCCCTATATACACTATGTTTTTTCCTACCCATGCATACTTATGATAAAGTTAAATTTATAAATTAGGCACAATAACACATTAACAACAATAACTAATACTATAAAAATTATAACACCATACTGTAATAAAGGTTATGTGACTGTGGCCTCTCTCTCCCTCCCTTTCGAAATATCTTATTTTACTCACCCTTCTTTTTTTGAGATGAAGTGAGGTGAATGACACAGACATTGTGACATAGCATCAGGCTACTGTTGAACTGATGATAGGTAACAAGCATTTATGGCTTCGCCTTGATATATCTGAATTGCCCAGCATCACTACAGTTATACTTTGGAGCCATTAGTAAGTAAAATAAGGATTACTTGAAAGCAAGCACTGTGATACCTAGGCAGCCAATCTGATAACCAGGATGGCTGTTCTGTGACTAACAGGGGTGGGCAAACTTTTTGACTCGAGGGCCACAATGGGTTCTTAAACTGGACCGGAGGGCCGGAACAAAAGCATGGATGGAGTGTTTGTGTGAACTAATATAAATTCAAAGTAAACATCATTACATAAAAGGGTACGGTCTTTTTTTTTTAGTTTTATTCATTTCAAACGGGCCGGATCTGGCCCGCGGGCCGTAGTTTGCCCACGGCTGGTTTAGGAGCATATACAAGGTTGAAATACTGGACAGAGGGATGGCTCACATCCCAGCCAGGATGGAGCGATTTCATCACGCTACTCAGCACAGCACAGAATGTAAAATGTATGAATTGATCATTTCTGGAATTTTCCATTTAACATTTTTGGATTTAACTGTAGGTAATTGAAAGATCAGGAAGCAAAACCACAGATAAAGAAGGACTGCTGTATACATAAAATATCCAATAATATATATTAAGATCTTAACATTGGCAACCTCTGTGTGATAGGAATTGATTTTCATATTTTCTGATTGTTGTTGCTTTTTCTAATTTTCCACAATACCCATGCACAGGTGTAATCATAAAGGATATTTTTTAAAAACAAGGAATTGAAAACAATTAGTATGTAACAGTTTCATTATGGTTAAATTAATTACTACAGGTCTATGTTCTAGGTTATTTCATTACATTTAAGATAGCATTTATGAGAAGTTTTAATAGCATGATAAAATGTTTCTATAATAACATTCAGTGAAAAGATCAGGGTGAAAATAAATTTTTACATGGTTTGGTCTCATTATGTCTGTGCTTCAAAAGTAAATCTTACAATTATTTTCTTGTCTTTTTATTTATTTTCTTATATATATTTTTAATTGCTTTCAGAGAGGAAGGGAGAGGGAGAGAGAGAAAAAAACATCAATGATGAGAGAGAATCACTGATCAGCTGCCTCTTGTACGCCTCAAACTGGGGATCAAGCCTGCAACTCAGGCATATTCCCTGACAGGGAATCAAACCTTCTGGTTCCTAGGTCAATGCTCAACCACTGAGCCATGCGGGCTGGGCATCTTATATTTTTTATTTTTCTATAATGATTACATAATATCTTTTATTTGGAGAAAAAAATATAGCCATTAAAAGAACTCTAGTATGTGTTTCAAAAGTTTTAAGATATTTTTTTCAGGCAGTTCAAAAAAGTCGTAGTTGCAAATCATGACTGTATTAAAGAAAAAATAACATTTTTATGATAGGAATGCATGTCAGGAGGGGGTTATATCTTCTGCAAGGATAGGATAAGATTCTACAAATTTCTTGTGGGCAAAAATATTTATAAAATTTTGTATGGATTCAGCATAAAGGTAGGTTCCTTAATATGCTTTTCATTAAACCACTCATTGAGCAATTAGGTATAGAATATAGACTTGGATCTTGGAGATTCAGAAGTAAGAAATGTCAGAGGAGATGTCCTTAAAATTGACTGTTGTCTTATCATTTGGCCAAAAGTTGGGAGGAGGTTAAATTCTCTTATGACAGCAATATCATATGTGATCAAAAGTCCAAAGCATCTTTACTATGTAAATAATATTTACTAAATTTCCATATGTTCTCTCAGCTCTTTAATTTGGTTCTCTGATTTCTGTCTCATTCCAGTGTTGAAGTCAGCAGCCAAATTCCACATATGGAAAAATGTTCTTCTGGAAGTAAATTGAATATTTTAAAATTTACTGTCACTTATCTTAATATTTAACTCAATAAAACTTCTGTTTCTCAGTGTTTCCCCACACATTTTCATGTGTTTGTTAAATTGTTAGTAATGCTACATAATTCAGCAGAAAACTAAATGGGTTCTACCTCCTGGAGATTGGTTTTAGGGGTAATGTAATAAATCATTCTTTGAAGTAATTGAATAAATGTAGTAAGTACCGCTTGCTTTCTTTTTGGTGTAACCATCTTTATGTACTTCCTCGTGGTAAATTTAGGAGGCTATTCATATTACTACTTATTCCGAGGGCTTCTGAAATATCTTTTTAATGAGAAAAATCTACCAGGCAATAGTCAAAAATTAAGGAATCCAGTAGACTCAGTAAGATTTTTTAATGGATCTCATTAACATTTTAGTTGTAAGTTAGGAGAGAGTACACTGTGCCCAAATTCCCAGCTACTTTAGGAATAGTATGATTATGGTTATTTTTAAACCCAGAAGAAGCTATTTTGGAGTCTTATTAGTTCAACATTCTAGATCTATTCTCCATGTGATATTGACTTAAAATTTAAAAAGCAGATGTAGGTCAAAGGAGAATCTGAAAACACTTTCAGTGTTTTATCCTGGGGCTTTGACAACTTTAAAGCAATGGCAAGATGGTGGGGTTTCTTTATATCTAACCTACATCCCCCTGTATAGGTTGTAGTCATCTCTTCTAACTTTTCTTTATTAGAAGTGAAAATAAATATATAAATTTTATGCTTGCCCTTCATTTCAGCAGAGTGTTTTATCCCTGATACACAGACAGAAACAACATCACGGGAAAGACAGACCTGGGAAGAACACACACACTGTTAACAGGCTTTTCTTCTGGGAGGGAGGTGGGAGAAAGGAGTGAGAAAGAGAAATTCTGACCTTCTGCTTCATCCTTTGGGCTGTCAAAATGTTTTCCTTCTGGACCTACTGTTACTTTTATAATGTAAAACCAAAAGGTAAACATTTCATTTATTTACATACAGATGTGACATTTATAATAGGCTTGTGGCATATTATGAGTTTAATAAATACTTAATTATGTTTCAGCATTTACCTATGTTTACTTTTATTTTTAAAAGTGTGACTACCACCTGATGAATTTGAAAGAATCTAGCATTACCAAAACTTTAACAGTATGTGAGACCTGGAATAAATAGGCACATGCATTGTAAAAGCTATTTTAAGAATATTCTTATATTTGTTCAACTTTGGCCTCCAAATACAGAAAGCATTTCTTTTCAGAATAAAGCAAAATTATTGGATATAGTATTTGCCATGTAGAACTTTATATAATCAGTACTCTTTTCTGACCCAGTCATTACTTTTTATTCTTTTTATATTTTACACATTTCATTCTCCGAATTCTCTGAAAACAAACTCATTTTCCTACTAAAAATAAACATACAATTCATTCCTAAGTGTAGTGCATTTCCAATTATTGGTGTTTCTTCATAGACCATGATAATTAACGGGGAGCTGGGAAGATGCAAAGGGTAAAAGGTGATAAGAATGACATTCTGGAAACTTTGTTCTGCCAATATCATCTAAAAGCTAGACCTCAGGGTTCATTTTAAGACTGAATTTCAGAACTATTCCCCTAAATCTTACACCATACTGTACAATGGAAACTGCGCTTGAGCCCTGCCTAACACACTAATACTTGGTTCTGATAATACCAAGAACATATATAGATTTACTCCCTCTTTAAGCAAATTCTTTTTTCTCATAACTAGTGTAACTTTTATATTAGACATGTGGGATTGCAGAGTGCCATAGAAAACCAACTTGAATCTCTTTCCTCTCTGACCATTCAGACTAGTCCTGGAGGAGAAGTCTGACCCAACTCTGGAAATGAACTGTAGTTCCCATGAAGTCCTCAAGGCATTTTAACCTTTGAGTGTTTCAGTTCAGTCATCTATATATATATATATATAAAAAGCTAAGCGACCCACCGTCCATCCGACCATTCGACTAGCCAGTACATATGACGCACACTGGCAATTTAAAAATAAATGTTGACTCGGGCATGCACGATACATATAAAGCTCTCACTGGTGCCAATTGTACGCCTGTGTTTTGATCTGTCCTTGTCGATCATGAATTTGGTTGACACTTCTATTATAGAGAAAAGGCAAATAGCGATATTAAAATATTTCTTCTAATTAATTTCCTTTCAATGTGCACAAATCTGTGCACCAGGCCACTAATTATCAATCTAAGAAACAAACTTTATTCAAAGTAGAAATTTCTGTCCTCGTGGGCAGATTCTAACACAGTCCTGGGTCAGTCTTGTCATTTCCCTTTTTCCCTGGCCCAAATCTGGGCTGCACAATACACCTGCACCTTAGACCTGCTCATCAAGTACACCGTCTCTTCCCAAGTGGATTCCATTACCTCTCAGCCTTGGCTTTCATCCTCTAGAGTTCTCAGACTTGAGTCAGAAACTAATTCATCCTGTCTCCAAAACTTCAGAAAACATACCAAGCTTTCTACGTGTGTTCTCTGAAGTCCTTCTCATTAATCTTAAGGCGGGGGACAAACAAGCCTTCAATCACTAAGGAGGAGGGTGTGGGGTGGGAAATACAGTGACACGCTCCCTCAAGAAATTCTCCATGTCTTATCTCCATCTCCTTGGTCAGTTTTCCTGCAGCTCTTTTATACCTTTGAGTGTTGAAGAGCCAAGGGTCCCCACATGGGTTTTCAGTTTACTCCTACATGGGTGGTATAGAATGTGGGAGTAGTTGACACCTATTTTTCTGGAACTTCAGCCAAAATAGAAACAACTACTTATGAACAGCTTTGGGAATATAACTTTTATGTAGTCTATGAGATACTTTTCATTCAGATATCACATTCTAAGGTCTACTTGTTTTGTATTTACTTGTTAGAGGCAGCAAATGTAAGTTTAGGTATTTAAGATGGATCAAGATGACTCAAATCTTGTATTTTCCTATATTTATTTTAATTGATTATTCATTCACTTGAATAGATAATACACAACATTGTATGAACATTTATATACACATTTTTATGTGGATGTGTTTTTCATTACTCTTATATATACCTAGGAGTTGAAGAGCTGGGGTTCATAACTTCTATCAACACTTGTTATAATTTTTTTTATTATAGTCATCCTAGTGGGTGTGAAGTAATATCTCATTGTGATTTTGATTTGCATTGTCCTGAAGACTAATGATATTGAGTATCTTTTCAACTGCTTATCGGTCATTTCTAAGTCTTCCTTGATGAAATATCTTTTCAAATCCTTTGCCCATTTTTTAATTGGGTTGTTTGTATTTTTGTTGTGTTTATACTCTTTCCATTTTATTTTAGACATTCTGGATTCTAAACCCTTATCAGATATATGGTTTGTAAATATTTTCTTTCATTCTGTAGGTAGATGTTAGCATTTTCAGCACAAACATTTTCGTTTTAAGGTACACCAATTTATCTATTTTTCTTTGTCACTGTGCTTTTTATTTTATCTAAAAAACCATTGTCTAATCCAGGGTCACAATGATTTACTCTTATGTTGTCTTCTAAACATTTTATAGTTTTAACTCTACATTTATGTTTGTGATACATTTCAAACTAATTTTTTGTTTGTGTATGGTAGAAGGTAGGATTCTAACTTCACTTTTTTTTTTTTGCATATAGATATCTAGTTGTCCTAGCACAGTGGTCGGCAAACTGAGGCCCCTTGAGTGTGGCTCTTCCACAAAATACCACATGCGGGTGCGCATGTACAGTGCGATTGAAACTTCATG
>NW_005364372.1:4087159-4105780 GCF_000412655.1 Myotis brandtii | reverse complement strand
CATGTGGCTCGTGAGCTGCAGTTTGCCGACCACTATCCTAGCATCATTTGTTACAAAGACTATTCTTTCTCCCATTGAATTGTCTTAAATGTTTTGTCAAAAAAACAATTGACCATAAATGTGAAGCTTTGTTTCTAGTCTGTCCCCATTCTAGTACTTCATTGTCTTGATGATTTATTGTTGTTTTGTAGGAAGTTTTGTGATCAGGAAATGTGCATCCTCCATATTGTTTTTACTCTTCAAGATTATATGGGCTATTCTGGTCCCTCCCATTTCCATGTAAATTTTAAGATCAGCTTGTCAGTTTCTGCAAAACAAACAGAACAAAACTGACATTTGATAGGCATTGTATTGAATCTGTAGATCAGTTTGGGGAGTATCTCTGAACATGGGATGCATTTCCATTTATTTTGATCTACTTTAATTTCTTTCCAAAATGATTTACAATTTCAGTATACAAGGGTTGCAGTGCCTACAAGTGTGTTTTTTTTTTGATATAGGTCATATGTGTTATTGACCTTTTTACTTAGTTTGATTGTATTTACTGATCAATAATTTTCTAACTGTGACTCACACAGGAAACTATTTTGATGACTAAGAAAATAGTTAACTTAAATATTCCAATTTTTACTGTGAAAAGATTTTGCCTCTTTAAGAAAGAAATTGTATGTTCTTTTGTCCCTTGATTTAAAAATTAATAAAATAGTTCAACATTGCAGTTAAGAATACTAACATAATCTAAATATATCAATGATTCTTTAAAAGAATTCCTACTTGTTTCATGCAATTGATCTTCAAACTTTACCGACTATACCTTAAAGATGTCTCTTAAATTTATCCCTTTCTATTCTATTGTGTTTGCTAGCCATAACTATTCAATGATTATCTTCTTTCTGTTTTTGTTATTGCCTTTACTATGTAACTCTTTAATTGTTTCCCCATCCTTCAATCTTTAATATCTTTAACTCAGAAGTCTTTCTTATAACCCCTACAGACAGAATTACCTTTTTCTATTTCTGTAATTTCTCAATGTATTTAAGACGCTTAGCACAATAATTTTCATAGAGAAACTCTCAAAAATTGGCACCTATTAAATACATTGTTCTTTATGTCTTCAAATCATTAGTAAAACTTTTATCATATTCTATGTTTTCTCACCAAATCTTCCCTCCAATTCCCACTCTGCTTAATTTGTAAATCATTTTATAACAACTAGTTATTCCTCCTTATCTTTATAGTTATAGGGGCTTCATAGTTTAGAAAAAAGAAAACTGAGTTAAGTTGTAAGAGTATAACCTAAAAAAATTGCCTGTTATTATAACTTAATCTGTCTTGTTTTCTCTCTGTCAAATTATGAATAGTATCAATTTGTTGATAAATAAATGAGACATTCCAGTTTTCTCAACTTTGAGGTGTTTTTTTTACTTGCCTATTCCTCTCAAGCTTCCAAATATATATGTATTTTGATAGAAGAATTGTATTTCTGGCTTTATTTTACAATTTGATTTTATCAGTTCTATGTGCATAATGAGGGGAAGCTGGCATATAATAGTCTAAGCTAAGTGAAAAATAAGCCCTCAGTTCTCATGTACAAAAACAGAGTCTAAGATGCCAATTTTTTAAAATAATTTTTCACTCTGAATAATAATTAGGTGCACTACAATATTTATATCCCTTCCAATTATTTTGTACCAAATGCTTATGATGATCCTTGGGTCTTTATTTCTATTTCTAATTCTTTTGCTTAAGATCCTACCTTTTTATTAATATTTTACTAATGGGATATTAAAATACAATTCATAGTATTCACAACTTAAGTTCTATACCCCCTTTTTCCTGCAAGACATAGCAAGTGCCATTCTCTATGGAGAAAGTTATTTTTAAGCTCCTTTTTGGGCTCCAATGTTCCATATACTTCCCCTTTTGAACTGTAAAATCTATGAACATAAGCACCATGTCTTAGTTTCTGTGTATCTCAAATGCTTAGGCCAACATGCAATGAATGTATTTTGTAAAGTATCCCATGGTTTGTTTATCATATAATTTAAAATTCAGAATCCAAATATTTTTCAAAGGGAGAATTTCTGAAAGTAGTTTTTTTCTTTTCCTTAGCATCTTAACACCCAAATTCTGCTTGTTCACAAGATGACTTAATCAGCACCATATCAGAGACAGCTTGCTGTGTTTATCATTGTTAGTTGGGCCAGCATATGTCCCAAACAGTTGGAATGAGAAAAACAGTATTGACTTGAAGCCAAACTAGAGAGTGGGGTGTGGGAGAGGGTTCTTTAGCTATTGAACGGGACCAAATGCTTTGGACAGCACAGGGTACTTCTGTAGTTAAAAAAAGGGTGTGTGTGTATTTTTTAGTAATGCCCCCCCACCCCCGCCACCACCACCAAAAGAAAGGTTCAGCTCATATATAAATACACCAATATAATAAAAATAAATTGCTGATGTGGCTTTAATTTTCCTTTGTAAGCCTTTGTAAGTAGTATTATCTTGTTATGTTAACCAATAAAGGGAATTCTAAGATATTTAAATTATGGGTAAACAAATTTTTTTTCCAGTTTTACTTTTCAACTTTAGTTGATTTTCTTGTTTCTAATTTCTGGCAATTTTCTGTTACTTTATTAAGCAATGTGAGTTTCTTTGAATATCCATCACATTTCATGGGATCAGAATAATATTTCTGATTTTTCTCAAATTGGGTATTGTATTGCTCTGCAGTAGCACTTTGTGAGGCAAATGTTTATTCTTATTTTCCTAAGTACTGAATTACAGAATATAGATATTTTTGTTTGTTACATCCTACTGAGAAACAGCTCTTGTACAAAAAGATTTCTTTTCACTGAAGTAGAAAGTGGAAAGGGCTGCTTTGCTGTTTGTAATGGAAGGTTTGAGGCGAAGTTTCCAAACAACACAATCGGAATAAAACAATTTTGACTATAATTGAGTTTTATATCTCAGGCAAAGCCTGATCTGCGGTAATTTTTAATTAGATAAAGTTTTTCCAAAGGAGTCCCTGGTTTCCATTCTCTCATTTTCTCCTACGTGGCTGGAGTCCTTCTCTTCCCTCCTACAACCTCTTGCTTTCTCTGCGGTCAGAACCTGCTCTGCTGGTTACTGATTTACCCATAGAGGTGAGTGAAGGCCAACGGTAATGGCCTCTCTCATGAGATAGACTTTCTGATTGGAACTAATATGTCACAATTGTGGGGTGAGGAGAGAATAGCCTTGGTACAGAAAGAGCCTCAGGAATCATTGCTTCAGCTTGTTTGTTTTACACGTGAGGAACCCAAGGCCCACAGGAGTAGAGTGATCAAGAATACAGCCGCAGCCTAAGCGGTTTGGCTCAGTGGATAAAGCGTCGGCCTGTGGACTGAAAGGTCCCAGGTTCGATTCCGGTCAAGGGCATGTACCTTAGTTGTGGGCACATCCCCAGTAGGAGGTGTGTAGGAGGCAGCTGATCGATGTTTCTCTCTCATTGATGTTTCTAACTATCCCTCTCCCTTCCTCTCTGTGAAAAGTCAACAAAATATATATTTTTTAAAAGAGAATACAGCCGCAGACACAGTTTTCTATCTGCCATGCTCTGCTTCGATCCTATAGCAAGATATTAGGCATTAGCCACCGACTGAAAGAAGATAGATTAATAGATTAATTTATTCATTTATTTATTCTCTAAAACAACTGTGTCCCATGATAAAGAGAATCAAGTAAGACAAAGACTCGGTTTTGACAATAAGATGTTATAAACTGATGAACAAAAATAGATACAGAGGCAGAGCAACATCGAACAGACTGTCAAACTACAGCGGGAAGGTCAGGGAGGGTTTGGGGGGGAGGGTAAGGGATCAACCGAAGGACTTGTATGCATGCATATAAGCATAACCAATGGACACAAGACACTGGCGGGGATGGGGGGCTAGAAGGGCAAGGGGGGAAAAAAAAAGGAGACATATATAATACTCTTTGTAATACTTTAAGCAATAAAACAATTTTTTAAAAAAGATGTTACTGATGAGTTTGGTAAAAGCATTTTCAGTGCATCCTGGAAGGTGGAAACAAGGTTTGAACCGGGGCCCTGGAGATGAGAGTGGACAGGAGGGATGCACTATGTATTCCCTCAGGCCCTGAGGCTTGGTGATCAGGTCAGGGGTGTCAGGCCCGGCTTCCTCTTTACTGAAGATGAGTTTTTCTCAGGAGGTGCCTTAGTCATTTATGCAAATGGACATCTGCTGTGCCAGCCCCACCTGCTCTTCAGATGTGCCCAGAAATTTCTGGCCCTTGGCTTTGACTAAATCCTGCATCCTGCCAAATTTACCTTGAGAGGAATAAACCCAACAGGACGGCCTACATAAATCTAACAGAGACATGCCTAACAGGGCAGGCAGAATTTCCTTACTGACTTAAAAAATCACAGGGAGTCTCTTCTCCTCTTTCCCCCACCCCCGACAACCCAGGCAGGGAGAAGAAACCTGAGTAAGTCCTGTACAAGTGCATTTCTCAAAGGATAAAGCACAATTGCATCTATTTTTTTTGTTCTTTCTTATTTCTTTTGTTTAATATATTTCTTTTTTTTCTGAGGTTTGTGAATTCAAACCATTAATTTAAAACATTTTTTAAAAATAGAACTTAAATTTTTATATAACAAATGAGTTCTCAAGCTGCTGAATGTCTTCTACTGGTCTGATGTAAGTTATAATATGAATTCTGTGGAAAATAAAATTGATACCGTTGGATTCAGAATGGCTTTGCTAAGCTCTATGATTAGCCGTGTATTTCCTATGATCTTGGGTTACATTAATTTAAAATTACATTAATATCTGGAAGAACATTTGGGTAACTATTTTTTCCCATTAGTTTTTTTTTTTTCTTCCTTACAATGCCTAAATACTGGGGCTATTTTGTTTGAGGCACCAAATTTCTTCAGTGGTTTGGCTGCAGATCTATCACTAGGGTATAATAGCCAACCTTGTAGTAGTATTATTGTAGCTTTGAGGTACATGTGATGTTTCTTTAAAACCTCAGGTTTTTAAATATTCAATATGAACTAAACCAACCCACACATTGTTAACAAAAATTTTACTGTCGCATAAATACAATATCCTGTAATTTCCAAACATTCCTTTATTAAGCTCATTCAAATGTTGATTTCCATAAGATATAATGGCCTTTTGAGTATACATATTATTTTTATATATTACTTATGTTGTTTATATATAAATATACTTACATTTAATATATATGGAATTGTAAACAATTACTTTACAGATGGGAGCAGCTTGTTTATTTTCTTTAAAGAGTTTTAATTGAGCAAATATTTATTCTAATTATAGCTTCATGCAGAGTATTTTATCTCTGCCTCATGGAAAAGAGATAAATTAGAAGGACAACACACCAGAATCTTTTAGTATGGAATATGATATAATGACTTTCGTTTAGCATCATTCAAAATTAATGTTTATCATGATTTTAAATTAAGTCAACTAAAAGAGTAACACTTAAAAATAATGTACCTGTGCCCTTGGAAAATTATTGTTAGCCTGTCCAGTACTCCTTATCCTCACCTGTAAATTAGGAATGATGATATGGTTTTTGTATCAAATGAAAAAAATCCATGAAAAAAAGTGGTTAGCTACTACTCAGCACATATCGCTTATTTAAAAATGTCATAGTTCTTACTTATATTTTTGTCTTCCAGCTTACTGCTTAATGCAAAGAACTAGCAACAGTCTAAAATTAACATATCAATCCAATGAAAAACAGAGCTTTGTTTATACGACCTTTTCTTGTCAACATAATTTGTTTCATAATTATGTTTTATTTTGGCTGCAATAAACCGTGGTAATTTTTAACCTTCTACATGAAACCAGTGGGGTAGAAATTAGAGAAGTGGCTTGGAAATTTGATAATTACGGTGAAGTAGCATATCTATATATTTAAAAGGCTAATATGCTGTCTGTCCGGCTGGTAGCTATGATGCACACTGACCACCAGGGGGCAGACGTTCAACGCAGGAGCTGCAGTGACTTGGCAGCGGTGGTTCTCGGGTGATGCACCCCGTAACCAGAGAGGAGGGAGCCCGATTCCTTGCTGGGCTGTGCGATTCCACCTTCAGCTGTGGTTTATGTTGTTGCTGGGGCACTGTCGGCCCTGAATCTGGTTTACTGCACACTTGTATTTGTGTTCCACACCCTGTATGGCAGCAACTTTACAGGTGCCCTCTTGCACTCTGGGACCCCTCGGGGGATGTCAAAGAGCTGGTTTCGGGCAGATCCCCACAGGCCAGGCTGAGGGACCCCACCTGCCAGATGGACCCTGCTCACTCCACAGTGCCACCCCGGGGGCGACCAGCCAGGGAGGGACCACGGAAGTTGGCTCCAAGGCGTGTCTGGCCTGTCTCTCCCAGTCCCGCCCCACTGGCCAGTGTTCTAATTAACTTCCTTTCAATGTGCATGAATCCATGCACCGGGTCACTAGTATGAGAATAAAATTGGCCATAGTTTTCCCTGCAGCAGGGTTTGGCAGACTTTTCCCGTCAGGGGCTGATAGTGAATATTTAAGCTTTGCAGGTCATGCTACCTGCCTCTATCACACTCAGCTCTGCCTTTGTAGTGCAAAAGCAGCGTTGGACAATACTGTGTTCTAATAAAACTTTATGAACACTGACATTTGAATTTCATATAATTTTTACATCATGAAACGTTTTTTAAAATGTTTTTAATATTTTTTAAATTGATTTCAGAGAAGAAAGGAGATGGAGAGAGAGATAGAAATATCAATGATGAGAGAGAATCACTGATTGGCTGCCTACTGCATGCCCTACACTGGGGATTGAGCAGGCAACCCAAGCCTGTGCCCTGACCAGGAATGAAACCTAGACCTCCTGGTTCATAGTTGACACTCAACCTCTGAGCCACATTTGTTCAGCTACTTTTATTTTTTTTAACCTTTTAGTAATGTGTAAAGCAAAGCCCTGGCCAGGTAGCTCAGTTGGTTAGAGTGTTGTCCTGATACACTAAGGTGGCAGATTTGATCCCAGGTTAGGGCACATACTAGAATCAACCAATAAATGAATAAACAAGTACAATGACAAAATGATCTCTCTCTCTCTCTCTCTCTCTCTCTCTCTCTCCCCCTCTCCTTCTCCCTCTCTCCTTATCTTCTCCCTCTCTCTTTACCTCTCTCTAAAATAAATTATAAAAAAGAATGTATAAATCATTCTTAGGTAGCAGGTAGTAAAAAAAAAAAAAAGGTGAGGCTGGATTTGGCCTGTGAGCTATACTTTGCTGACCTCTGCTCTGCAGAGTTCAGTTCCCATTTAATACTTTAAATAACTTCTCATACTTTTGTTTGCACAAATGGTACCACTTCAAATTATAGAGTGATCATCTCAAAGCTATGCTTAAAATATTGAGAAGCATTCTGTAATGCTGACAGTTCTCTGAATACAGGCTATTTCTATAAACAGATACTATGAGTTCTACCAGAAATAGACATTTTAATGACAGTCTAATTAAAGAGTAGCCAAAGAGAAAAATTATTACATTTTCTTATGCCAAATTATGAATATCTTTAATTAATGCACAGATATAGACACATCCATTCCTATTTATTTATATATCTTTAAAAATTAGATTTTTCTGACAACTTCATTTTCTTCTTTGAGGTAAACCCTCCCACTTACCTAATAAACTGAGCCTTAATGGCTAGTGATCATCTCTCATAATGAACAGGGAATTACAAACCCAAAATAGAAAGCTCTGAAATAAGAAAAGAATAAACCACCCAAGTCTATCCTGTCAAATCCTTTTTCATATTGTCAGAAAACAGCTGCTGCTTCTATCTTGTTACTATTTCCTTTCTTCAATTAAAAAGTAAACTAAAAATGTATGAACAATACATTCAAAGCCCATTAACACTGTGTACAGTTAATTGTGATTGGGGCTCTCTACCTCTGATTCAATCTAGTGGGATTTAGTTAATCAAGTACTAACAATGACTTCATTATTAGGCAGTCTTTACCTGTGAGTTAAGAGATTCAGATTGGATAGTAAGATGAATCGAAAGAATTGTGTAGACACTACTAGAGCTAATAGAAAAGGGTAAAATATCAAATTTTCAATTCCTAGAGTTGTTTCTAAAAAGAGCATTGAAACACACATGTTAAGAAAGACTCTTTAAATTCACCTGAAAATACAAAACTGTCTCAAAATATGCAGAAATGTGTTCCATTACACATCTCTCTTTGGAATATGTTGGCAGTTACAAGTAAGCTTCTCTTTACCTCTAAAAATAAAAAATGTGTGATGTTATCTTAACAAACATCTTCAGTCTTAATTATATCGAGGAATATCCCAACATGAACTGCATAGATGTTAAATTGGATGCTTATTATATCGATCTCAAGAAAAATAAGAATGCAGTGGCTAAGATCATGGACTCTATGGCTGAATGACGTGTGTTCTGATTCCTGTTGGACCACTTAGTAGCTTAATGACCTTGACCAAATCCCTCAGTGCCTCCATTGTCCTCATCTGTGCATGAGGATCATAACTGTGTCTACCCCATAGGTTACCAGAGAGTACAACCTTCTAATGTAAGGAAGAATAAATGAATCAACATCCTATCTAATAAAGGGGGATATGCTAATTGACCCTCATGCTGTCCCTATCTAATAAAGGGGGGATATGCTAATTGACCCTCATGCAGTCGTAAAGATGGTGGCACCCACAGCCAATAAGGAGAGAATACACTAATTGACTGCCCCGCCCTCAAAGATGGCAGTGCCCACAGCCAATAAGGAGGGAATATGCTAATTACTGCCCCACCCTCAAAGATGGCAGTGCCCACAGCCAATAGGAGGGAATATGCTAATTGATATCACAGGGATCAGGCCTAAATATCACAGGTTTTGGGCCTAAACTGGCAGTCAGACATCCCCCGAGGGGTCCCAGATTGGAGAGGGTTCAGGCTGGGCTGAGGGACACCCTCCCCTCCCCCCCCAGTGTATGAATTTCGTGCACCGGGCCTTTAGTTTATTGTATAAAGCTTCAGAACAGTGTTTAGCTCATAATAAGTGAAGTATTGGTGTTGGCTCCATAATTTAAATGAAAAGTACTGTCCAGACGAACTGATATTATGGTATTAGTATTTGGTTTTATTGTTGTTGTTTTTTACCCAGGTTTAGAAAGCCAAATTTAGAATTCCCATAGGGAAGTCACGTTTCATTTGAATGCTCAAGCTCTGAAAACTCGGCATAATTCCAGGCTTGCATAATTATTGTAAAACTCACATATCCAAAGCTCTTCCTGACAAAGGATAAGTGGGTATTTCTACTTCTGAGCAAAAGTGGTGCCACCATGTGGCAGTAATAAAAAACAGAGGTGCCAATGCATTTGTCTGGCTCTGTTTAAAATTATGCAACGTTAGATGAATTTTTATTTTTTAACATTTACTCTCTCCCCCCCAATTGTATGTATGAAGAGAAACTTTATTAATGTTTTCCAATTCAAAAATTCCAAAGCTCCATAATTCCATGAAACAGTAATGCATTGTTCTTTGAAACAATAGTAATGTAATTTGCCTCTAATTTGAATTTGGCAACTAAAGCTACATTGCAGTTAGAACAATGATTTTCAAACTGAATTCCATGGCGTCTGGATTCCCAGGGAAAGGAGCCAGCGAGCAAGTGAGTGGGTGGGACATCAGTTCCCCTTTCACAGTTTCACTGGCGATGGTTTTCTAAGTAAGGACTATTCATAAGATTTGATTTGAAGAAAGTGTCTAGCTGTTTCAAGAAATGTCTTTGCTTTTTAAAAAGCCAATGCAATCCTATATTAAGAGGTTGTAGTGGGGCTTTAAGACTTTTTGTTTTGTAGTAAAGATTTCGTCCCAACTTAGGAAACAACTGATATCTGGAAAAGAAAAAAAAAGTGCATTGTTTGAGGTCTTATTTCCATTCTGCAGGACTGAAGGGTCAAGGGCAGCAAAGGAAAAGACCTGGTTTGGATGAAAGAGAAGGACAGGGAAGCGCAGTGCATGGCGTGTCTGCCCTTTTTTCTGCCTACTTTCCTGAACCTTTCAAGACATGCCATTGTCTTGAACATATTAAGCAGTGAAGCTTTCAGACAGTATTGGAATACTTTTTTAGTGGCTAAAGGTAATTTGTTCTTGCTGGCAGGACACAAGAGCCAATAATTGCTCTTCTTTTTTTTTCAATCGAAACAGCACAGTTATACACTTCCACAAACACTGCTTCCTGATAGAAGACTGGTAACATATTCTTTGAAAAAAGTTCATTTGCTGAATAAGCAAATGTGATTTGTTTAGAAAGTGTTGTTAGAAGGGGTATCTGCTGAGGAGGTCATTTATTCAACTGATATTCATTAAACTAATTTATTAAGTTTATATTACGTGTCAGATGATGGACAAAATTCTGGGGATAGAAAGTAATCCCCGGCCTAAATATTCGGTTTTCATAATGAAAAAGAGAGAGAGAGAGAGAGAGAGAGAGAGAGAGAGAGAGAGAAGGGAGTTTTGTTAGACATTTGCAAATAGTAGTAATCTAGTATTTGTCTGTAACCTAAGAGAACTATAAATTGTAGAAAAAACACAGTTTGTCTCACCTTCATTGTCATTCTTAGAGGATTGATTTTGCTCTAAATCCTAGATCGGGAGTGTTATATGTGGCCAAATAAATAAGTTTTTTAAAATTAATACCCATATTTACTATTTTAAAACACTAAAGTTTTACATCTACTAAAACTTCACTTACAAGTATCATTGTATCAGATTACATCTTCATCTCCAATTACAAAATAATATGGATTAGGTTTTAGGCTCCTATTACCTTGAAGTCACATAAATTGGCTTGATTTTGTTTCCATGCTGCAAGAAGCTCAATGAAGCTTTTACCTGATTCTCAAATAGTAAGAAACTAGCAAACACTGCAATACTTTAGACCTAAGTGGGTATTACAAATGAGTTGGCAGTTCATGTTTGTGTTATGGTTTGTTATGACTGCTTAATTCAAAAGCATATTTGCAGAGAGGGAATTTGAATTAAGTAAATCAAAATAGTAAGGCTTTGATTAAAAAGTTAGCTTGCTCTAACTTAAATGTTGATATTTCAAGGCCTACTGATATTTTAGTCATTTGTGGTTATTTTTGTTTCCTGTTCAGACCCCTGGGAAATAAGAGAATAGTAAATCAAAGCCCAGATTGCTTCTTGCATTTATTTTCTTTTCACTTATGCCATGTATTAGTGCACTTTAAAGAAACTAAAGACATGTATAACTTGAACAGAATCACTTTGAGGGGGAATTGTATTTCTGGCCTAATCAATTTAAATAATTCTTGTTATAAAAATTATACTTTTCCTGTCTGAGAACTTACAAATTCTTTTTATTTTATGGTGATGCAATCATAAATATTAATAGTGGAAAGTCCGCTAAGAATAGTTGTATTACTAAAGTGAAATTTTGGCAGCATTGTCATCAAACTGAGGTTGTATTACTTGTTTTTCCATTTCCCATTTTGTGTGCTAGGCACATTTAAATATATTAATTTACTTTTTCAGAAAAGAAATGTACCTTCTAAGACTGAAAGGATATTACACATTTCAGTGAAGAACCTTCAATAAAAAGTACTTCAGTGTTTAAAAAAAAAAACAATTACTAGTTATTTTTGATAAAATATTAAAGAATTTTGATTAAATAACTTTATGAGAATGTATTCTTTTTTATTTACATTTAGTAATTATTCCTTCATTTTCAAGTTGGAGATTTTAAAAAATTGCTAGCTTGAAGCATATGAGTTCTGGTCTAATTTCCTTTCTTATTTACTTATTATTGATTTTAAGGAAAGAGAGAGAAACATTTATTTGTTGTTCCACTTACTTATGCATTCACTGTTGATTCTTGTATGTGCCCTGCCCAGGGATTGAACCCACAACCTTGGGCGATGCTGTATCCTGAGCTGTCTGGCCAAGGCCATCTAATTTTCTAACAATCTAGCATGGGGTAAAGCATTCTACTGAGGCATTCTATTGACTGTCATTTATTCATTTATTCCTTCATTCCAGGTGTATATTGTGGCATTACTGTTTTTATGCTGTACTAGGTATGGAAACTATAGTCATGGAACCTAAAGTAATGGTGAAAGGAGGCAGTTAAACAAATGTTAGGGAAAATAATTGCAAAATGTAAGAGGAAAATGCAATAGGACTCAGAAAGACATCCCACATCAAGTCATTTTTAGCTAAGATGTGAAGGATAAGTAAGAAACAGTCTAGAAAAAATGGGGTGAGGTATTTTAGGATGAGAGAAAATGTATGAGGAATCTCTGAGACGTGGGAGAGCATGGTGTGTTTAAGGAGCTGAAAGATCAGTGTGACTCAAGTGAAGGGACAGTAGATGGTGTTGAGGCCAGAAAAATAAACAGGAAGCCCAGGGTAGGGACAGGCCAGCATGTTCACTATGGGGGGCCCACAGATGGGTTTTAGCCAGGAAAGTGACTGAGGAGTGACTGCTTTAGCAAAACAGGCAGTGGTGATAGACAGATCTTGATGAATTAAAACAATATTTGAATAAGAGTAGTAGTAAAAGAATATATATTTGAATAAGAATAAGAGTAGAAGATATCATTTCTGTGGAGTGGATAAGGATAATAAAAGGGAGAGAGGGGAGTCATATCCCTTCCATGTTCTCCTCTGGCTGTAGTAATTGAGACTCGAGGCTCCAGAGAAAGGGCAGCATGAGATGCTGAATGGAGAACGCCAGGAGTAGTGACACATATGGGTCACAAATTTGGAATAGATGCGGAGGCAGGACATAGAATTGTCACAATAGAGGAAGTAAATGCAGTCCTGGGAATGGAAGAGATCACCCTGGAGAGTCCTAAGGAAAAATAGAAGCAGCCCAAGTGGGATTCTGGAGCACCAACCTCCCTGCCCTGAATGCATCATGTTTTCTGCACAGGGTCATGGGTTGATCTTCCGCATCAGAGTTTGAGTTTCTTGAAATCGGTTCCTTCCTCGTTCACTGAAAACTGTTTTTTCATGTAATAGGGCTTTATAAATATTTGCTGAATAAAGGAGTGAATTAAAAAATAGGCCAACCTGATGATATTATAAAAACAATGACTTAAATATCGTTTTAGATACATGCAGTGCTAAACAGTCTTGATCCATTCTTTAGAAGGTATAATAGTTAAGAGTTATGAGGCAAAGGATGAGAGGAACTAGATGCAAACGGGCACCAGGCCCACCGTGTCCTCAGTTAGATTTATGATATAACCAACACCATCTAAAGAATAAATACATAAATAAAATTATAAAACTGTGTTTCTTTGGATCCAAGTCAGTGTTAAGAAAGGGGTGGAGGGGGTAGCAGGATTTCAGAAAAGGAAATATCAAGGTGGTTTCAATTAATTTAAATCAACTTCATGGAGTTGAAGGAAAAAACAGACTTAAGTTGTTTATTTCCCAAAGTCCATGGCTTCTACCTGACAAACTCTCTCCAGTGATCAACATAACCAATGATGAGGAAGTAATAATGAAACTGGAGTGAGGAGAACTACACATCCCCTGTGACTGGACCCGAGCAAACTTTAAGATTCTTCGAAATGGATTGACATCCCACATTGAAAGTGGGATGGTTAGGCCTCAGACTATAATGTGCTTCTTAGGGATCGTCTTCCGCCCACCTCCCTAGACCTCTCCAGTTTCTGCTCAAGAAGGTTCACAATGAAGACTGTACTTATGTTGACTGACCAGTGATCAGTACACTTGCGTAGATGCATCCAAAGAGTTTCATACACAGACAGTACACAGATAACTTCCTAATTGGTGGTGTCACTTTGTTATTCCTTATTGATTCTGGTTTGGCTGGAAAGTGCAGAAACACAAGACAGGGCAGTGTATACCATATACAGAAGATGACAACCTCTCTGCACTACCTGACAAGCTAGCATCAGGGCATTTGTACTGAGCAGAGTTTCGGAGATCATTAGGATACATGCTGACATATTCTAGTAGAACTAGCCTACCCTGGCAAAGGCTGGCAAGAAGAAACAAATAGAAAAAGGTTAGTGGAAGATGTCTATACGTGCTGAAGTTTTACACGAAATCCTGCCAAATATGTCATGTAGCCTAATTGTTATTATAGGCTACACTTTGAGGAAGCCCTGATTACATGTATCTGAGGCAGTTCATCCACATTCTTTAAAATATATATAATTTTTTTTTATTGATTTCAGAGAGGAAGGAAGGGGGAGAGAGAGAGACATAGAAACATCAATGATGAGAGAGAATCATTGATCGGCTGCCTCCTGCACACCCCCTGCTAGGGATTGAGCCTGCAACCCAGGCATGTGCCCTTAACCGGAATCCAACATGCGACCCTTCAGTCCACAGGCCGACACTTTATCCACTGAGCCACGCCAGCTAGGGCACATCCACATTCTTATCGGAACCCTGAACTACCGATATGACTACATAGTTGATTGGGCAATGGTAAAGCAGAAAACAGCACAGCAGGCAGCCTTTTCTGGTGGGCAGTCAGCAGGCCCCAACGGTCACAGAGGAAGCAGAAGGGATGATCAGAGCAACATTTGTTTCTCCCCAGATCCAGAATGTGTAGCGCATATGCCCTCATGCCAATGGCTGTGGACAACCATTTCCTTGGTATAAAGAACTTAATTTCCATACAATCTGGCTCTAAGCAGTGCTGGTGATGCCATGCCCCAAGTCGTAGCTGCTCTAACTATGCATAACTGAGATAGTAAAAGATGATTCCGGTTTTTATGCATTTTTTTCAAGTTTCAATTTTTAACTAAGTTGACACATACAAATTGGTGGTGAGATTGTGCCTATGGCATTTTTTTGTGTGTGAAAACCTGTATTTTTTCCCTCTGCTGCTTTGAGATCTCATTTCAGAGGAGCAACATGAACAGTTTTCAGTCACAGTTGGGATAGTTGTAAGTGGTCAAAATGGTGCATTCTTAGAATTTTTCCATCCATGGGGTTTGACAGTTGTTCATTCAAAACATTATTAAAATGGAAGGCTTCCTGTTTGCAAGTCAGCTGATAAAGTAGCAACCAAAGATTCCTGCTTTGGAATACAGGAAAATTCTTCCTACTTACCTGTGCTATAAATACCAGCATTGAAAGTGAAGGAGTAAGATACACTGCAATGCTACTAGATGACCCTCAGTACTCTGAATTACCTCAACAGCTGTGGTATTTAAAAGAAAAGCATTTGTCACAGAAATTTAATTATAGCCGCACAGGTATGCATGTTGCGTAAATAAATGTAATTATTATAAACATCTGTATGGTCTGAGATTTTTATTTTGAAATGGAAGCCTTTTGTTTCCCTGATTATTAAGAACTAAAAACTTTTCAAGAAGATTGCATGAGTTGATAAGTGCTAAGCCAAAAACTATCAAAGAACAATCTAAAGGACACTGAAGAAGGAATGAGCAGGACTTTGTAAAGTAGTATTTAAAACTATTAATATCTAATATGGAAATGTTCTGAATGGAGATTTGGATTTAGGATAATTACATATACTATAACATGTTGGCATGTGTTTGAAATGTCGGACAAACTGCTTAAGTACAAATGAAATTACGAGGTCTTGCGATCTGTTAAGAAAACATGATTCATTTCTAAGTAATGCTAACACTAATATTTGTTGTCATCAACTTCTTTCTAATTTATGTATCACTGGCCACCTGTTCAAAGTCATTTGTAAGGAATTTGCATGTTCCTAGACAAGAAATGTGTGAACAGGGATGATTCCATTTCTTCACTGTTAAAATCAGTTGTTAATTTTTCCTTGTAAGTTGATTATTTCTAATTATGATAATACAGCAGCTGCGGACAGTGCCCTTTCTTTCACATTCTGGGATATGAAAGGGACTGTAATGTGTTAAAACTCGGTCCTGGTATTGTGTTACTATTATTGCTCCTGGGGAGGCCTATTAGCCTGTCACAGAAGACACAAGAAAAATCCATCATTCCTTTTGGAATACGATGAGTCTTTGTCACCCACAGTGCAATTAATGTTAAAAATAGAAAGAATGGCTATGATATGATTATGATTAGCCAGAGATGAGCTATTGTCCAAGTAGCAGGCACTAATCCAGCAGGCCAAAGATGACCTATACAGCACCATCAGTTTGCTGATTGCCATTTCTCTCCGAGTTTGATGAAATATTCATGCCTTCGCTCTCCTCTCTGCAAGCACTATTGATTTCTTGTATAAACGCTGCTATATTTAGTCTAGACAAATGGAATGTGGATTGCTGCTGAATAAATTGGATGAAAGACTGGGATCTTGCCTGCCGCTTTCTCTCAGTCTTGGGCAATTATTTATAATCAAGAGCAGTTTTTGTAAGTTGAGGGTGATTTTTCACAATTTAGTGATTAGTCTCTGAACAAAGGCAAGCAGTTAGACACAATCATTTCTGTTGGGATAGCAGGTTAAGAAGTCAAATTACCCTTTGAGGTTTACAATAGCTGTTATGGAGAGTTCTGGGACATTTTTCCCTTATCTTTTTTGTTGAGGGGGGAGGATTTTTTTAGGGGTTCGATGTTTACAGTTCATAGGTAATAAGAATCCCAGAAAGAAGAGATTGCAGAGTCTCTTGAAATTTTTCATTTGCTGTCTAGGGTTAAATTCTGATTTTTGTTTATTGGCATTTTCATGGAAAAACTGGAGGCTGCAGTTTGGCCTTTTTAATGTAAAAATGAAATATATCATTAACAGCCTTTGCTTTTGGTTGGAATTATGCCAGCTCTGTAAATTAATGTTCCAAATCTCACGTTACTCCAGGGCCTTAAAGGAAAGTTCTACATTGGACTCTGCAACTAGAGATCTTACGGGCCGTCATCTTCATTTAGTTTGAAACTTGGCTCAATTTTAATAGCTTTCCTTTCCCAGAGATCATGATTTAAAAGACATTGTCTACCAAACCATGGTATATTAATAAGTTGTTTACCATTTTCATTAAAGCGGTGTTACCATCCACAAAGACTTCTGATCAATACATTGGGGGGAAAATAACCAGTGTTTGCAACCCGAGACTGACACCGTCCCCGCTCCCACCCCCACTCACAGGTGCACACACAGTCCTGTGAACACACACAATTCAAAAGATACGCAAGGACGTGAATGTTTCATTCGATTTGCAGCTTAACTGCTGTAGACGGGATTTCTATTAGGCTTTCCTGACTCTCTGAAATTAGCTCTTAAGTTGCATGGAGTATTAACTTTGTGGTCCCCAACCTGGAATCTGGAAACCTAAGTTACTACCTCCAGTAGTGGTCAGAGCATTAGATGCCATTTTGGAAAAAACATAGAAAAGTAGAATGGGGAAAAGTATTCATATTTTCACCCCTACTACAACGATCTTCTGCACTGTATTGCACCAGTCTTTGCTGTTAAAATTCAGAGAGTCATATAATTAAAACCCCAGTAGATGTGATATGCTCTGTGAGGGCTGGGGTTTTTGTCTTTTTTGTTTTACTAGTAAACCCCAACATCTGCAACCATGCCTGGCAACTTAAAGTTCTCATAAATGTATATTGACTAAATTAAATTGTATTTATGTAGTTTAAAGAGATATCATAGGGTTTACTTCACTTTTATTACTGTTTTTTTTCATTTAATGCTGTAACAACATTTTTCATGTTCCCATAAACATTTTTAATGATTGCATGTTTTTACACCTAATGGACATGACATATTTTCCTTGGACATTTCCTTGTAATTGGTGATTTCAATGAAAACAATAGCACTTCAGTAAACAGCATCGAACTGTTTCTTCCTGTTAGTATTATCTTTTTAAGATAGATTTCTAGAGTTGGCAAACCTGAATCAAATGGCATAAATATTTAATGCCTCTTGATATATATTAACAAATTGTTTTTCAGAAGTTTTAAACCAATTGGCAGTGTCTTTTGTGATTTATAGTTGTCTACTTTGTTGTATGCTTACAATGGGGCAGAACACACACATATACATCAACCATATATCTGATATTTAATAATTAGAAAATGATGCCTTATTTCGACCTAAAAGTTGCCTTGCTTTTCTAGTGAAGGTGAAATTTTTGAGTTGCTTATCTATTTTCTTTTTTCATTTCCTAGAAGTTTTAGTGTTTTTATTTTCTAATATGTAACATATACAATTTTATTTTCATACTTGCTCCTAATACTTTTGTTTTGTGACTACACAGTGTTGATGGTTTATTGTACTATACAGGAAATTACCATTTTTCTGTAAATAAAGAAACCAAAAGCATTTATTGAGGGATGTGTAATGTTGTCTTTTAGTGAATTGTTCAATTTAATCCTTTTAACAACTCTGTGTTGTTACTCTTTGCTGTAATTATCTGCATTGTACATATGAGGAAACTGAGGCCTAGAGAACTTAAATTGCATGCTCATGGTCACAGTTAGAAGGATGGGAACAGGAATTTAGATTTTAGATCAGAGGTTGAAAATAAGTGGCCTGCATGTCAAAGTTTACTTATAGAAGCTTTTTTGTTTTCTTGTTCCCATAGTGTTAAAATATTTTAAGTTATTTATTTATTTATTTATTTATTT